>NC_092338.1:124877500-125177500 GCF_046630445.1 Rutidosis leptorrhynchoides | reverse complement strand
ATGCTCCATCCAGTTCTGGTTCTTGATAAACTCCTAACTTTCATATCTATCATTCTTCTTTTTCATCTGCCGCAGGAAGAATCTATTCACTTCTACTATACTCTTGGTTTTATAGTGTTTTTAGTTCTCCCGTGTCTTTATATTACTATACGCATCGATATACACGGTTTGTAATTTCTGGGCTGTTGTTGGGTTCTATATCTCCCCTTATATTTCGATGTCCCTGCTTCTGTCTTTCTATAATCATTGACATCCACAGTTAATGTTCTCTCTTATTTGCTGCGATTTATACTCCCATTTCTATTTCGAAGCTTCACGCTTTTGTTTTCTTCTTCTCGACTTCAAATCAAGCGAATAATGGTCCAGAATTTGTAGGTATGGAGTTTCGAATGAACATGGCTAATGTTTTAAGAGAGAAAATTGTAATAGCACGATCTTGATTGGTTAAATTACCAGAATTCAAGAGAAAAGATAGAACTATCAAGAAATTATGTTCTTGATATGTTTATATACTAGATAGAGTGTATGAGTCGTGTAACATGGCACATGATGACGTTATGATCTGTGAATCATCACATTCCATTAGAAACTCAGCATGACTTACTGTAATATAATCATGTTGATCAAGTGTCATTATATTACACTAACTCATGCTTCAGTTCCCAACACTACTTCAATAACATTCATAATTTAAGTTCAAACCTTTCAGAATTTAGAAACTAAAACAGTTTTCTTTTTGATGTATACAGATAACGCGAAGAGATATACGATTTCAGATAAGAATAGTTATGAAAATATCTTCAGAAATATCGAGGATATTTATAATGAAAGATACGATGATATCTTAGAATTTCTAATATCGAAAGATGATAAAGAAGATTTGTACGCAAAGGTTTAGAGTCAGGAGCAAGGTATTCGTTAATAACTTCAGCAGATACTGAATCATTTGGATTCTTTGAAGGCAGGTTTAGTCTTTGTGAATTGTCCACAGCCTCCTTCATGGTTTGCTCAATTCGTTTTTCAGTACCAAATTTTCTCTTTTTCTGAGCTTTGTCAACACGCTATTCTTTATCGTCAAACTTTTGACTGTTAAGGTTGTTTACAGTTTTTGCTGCTTCATCAGCTTTTTCAACATTCAGAGTATTGATTCGTAGACTGGTTGCTTTTTAGATTTTCAGAATGAAAGCTCATAATTCTAAGAGATGAATGTTATATGTATACATATGATGTTCTAGTACAGTTTTGAATTCAAAGTATGGCATTTGAAAGATGTAAGAATCTAGAAGTGATGTTTTCTGTTAAATCTTGGCTTGGATTCTGATTTTTCAAAATCAGAATATGTAATAAAATTTGGATGCGAATGGTTGTTTTGATTTCTAGGAAAGAATGTATATCGTTGTGAAAGTAGTGAGTATAGTTGATGATTTTCTGAATCAGAATCGAAGAATGTAACATATTAATTTTGAATTTATATATCTTTCGGGTATTACCTACCCGTTAAAAGTTTCACAAGTAATATTTTGTACCAGAGAATTTCATTACAGTCTTTATGAAAATATATGTATGTATATTTTCTTCAGATGTAATACAGATTTAATGAGTTAATATCATATTAAGCTCATTTGATTTTCGGCTGTCTTAGAAATGACAAATCTCTAAAACATTAAAGATTTCATAATCTTTGCGGAGTATTTCACTAATTACTTCATTATTCAGTTTTATTGATATTTCCTCAGTGAATCATGTTGGTGCTTATGGAATTCTTGCTAACTTCGCAAGGTACGAATGATGTTTTCTGGAAAGTTTCAAGTACATCGAAAATGAAAGTGTAAAATCAAACATGTATTTGAATAATACACTTGATTTATTATGAAATGGAAACTATTAAGTCGAAGCAGAGATTATAGTTAATGATTGTTAAGTCATTAACGAAGGATGTACATCATAGTATATTAATAACATGAACTAACCGAGTAGTTAAGATTCACACGTAATAGCTTAGTACGAAAAGATTTATTTTGATCTCAAAATTCATATATATATATATATATATATATATATATATATATATATATATATATATATATATATATATATATATATATATATATATATATATATATACATATAATTTATTCAGAGGGAATGAGTTAATACTTCATAACTCGTTGATACGATATACGCGTTGTTGATTAGTGATGATGTTTGCGGTGATTATGGATCTGGCGGAGCTTATGATGTTGTAGATGATGCTGATGCTGACGATGCTGACGGTACTGACGGTGCTGGTGATGATGACGGTACTGTTGATGCTGCTGGTAAAACATATCTAGCTTGTAAATCGTGCACCATTCCGATCAGGGTTTTATTTGATCATTTCTATTCGCTCACTCATCTGGTTTACAATTAGAACTAGAATAAGTAATCTCTAAAACTTTTAGAAACTACATATTCTCTGCAGAATATTTCTTCGATGAAGTTATGAATCAATACTTCATCGTTTGTTGTTGTTGGTATTCCTTGGTATCTATGGTGCGTATGACGTTGATGTTCGAGGTACAGATTGTGATGTTGAGGTGTAGGATGCGGATGTTAGTGTTGGTGATGGTAATGATACTATTGGTGTTGATGATGGTGGTATTGTTGATGCCGGTGATGCTGCTGGTGCTTGTAACCTTTCCACCATATTCTCTAAAGTCACTACCCGAGCGCGAAGCTCGTTGACTTCTTCTATTACACCGGGGTGATTGTCGGTTCGGACGAGCGGACGAATAAAATCTAGAATTTGAGATAGTATATAATCGTGACGAGATACTCGGGAAATAAGAGAGAAAATGCTATTACGAACAGGTTCACCGGTAAGTGCTTCAGGTTCTTCGCCAATAGGGCAATGTGGTGGATGGAAGGGATCACCTTCTTCTTGTCTCCAATGATTAAGTAAGCTACGAACCCATCCCCAATTCATCCAGAATAGATGATGACTAATTGGTTGATCCATTCTGGTTACACTACTTTCGGAGCTCAGGTCGAATTCCATATAGGAATAGCTGTCGGAGTTTAAGAAATTTGAACTAGATACGGGATCCATCTTGTATAATTAAGGAGATGATTTTTTGATATGAAATAGATTATAGAATTTAGATTAGTACTCTTCAATACATAATTTACATATGTATATATAATACCAAAATTCCATAAATCACGGAGGAATTTTCGGAAGATGTCAAGCAAAGTTTACAGTAATAGATATACTAAGATATGAATTCGTCTGTACACTATCTATGCAATAATTGCAGGAAAACGTGTCTAGATTCAAAAATGATAAGCAAAACTCGGTAAAAACAGATACGGTCATAGTCCAGACTCACTAATGCATCCTAACAATTACCAGTTAAACACACTAATACAAATTCTGGTTCCCTATGACCTCAAGCTCTGATGCCAACTGTGATGACCCGTCCAAATCCATTTGGACGAATACATCATTCATCGATTTTACAGTGAGGTACTGACTTCTACATGATATGTTTTGTAAACATTGCATTCTTTTGAAAAGGCACACCATAAATGAATATCAAATTCCAAGGTTTTCGATGTCTGATGATTTCTACATATAGACAATCACCGTAAATAATAGTATACAATACTACATCCGTTGTCAATGCAGTCAAAATAAGATACATGGTAATGATTTTGTGAATGCAAAGTTTTCTCGAATAAAGCATGTATGACTCCATGCACATAGCTTGTATCACATATAAGCAAACAGTGAAAGACTTCTAGGAACCTGAGAATAAACATGCTTAAAAATGTCAACACAAAGGTTGGTGAGTTCATAGTTTTAATGTTGCGCATAATCCGTATATAAAGGTGGATCACAAGATTTCAGTTGTTTCATCCAGAAACGTTTATCAAAATATTCTACGAAATTGAGCACCTTAGTAACTAAACTTTAACGTTATAATAAGTACCCCTATTTTAACATACATGCAACCAACATGTACAATACACGCAATCCAACGTGTACTAAACTCAAATAGCATACGTCTATTTTATAGTTCAGGCTAGGGTTTCTATACCTGGAACAGACGGGGATGTCAAGCCCTATGGATCCATATATAACTTCTCTCGCCCACCAGTTCTTATAATCGGCAGTTACTAGTTACCAAAGCTAAGGGATTTTCGGTTCAAACTCGGTGTAGAATTTAGTATGTACTTGTATCCATTGCGTTTAAAATAAGGTGCATATATTCTCAGCCCAAAAATATATATTGCAAAAGCACTTAAAAAGGGAGCAAATGAAACTCACCTTAGCAGCACATAAGGTCATTCACCGAAATGTGACCGAAACTCAGAATGCAAAATAACCGTATATCTCAACCTAGAGAACATTTGTTGGTCATTACATGTCTAACAAGCTAAGTCGGGTCATAGTGTATCACAATCCTAATGCTCGAGACCGACATGCAAAAGTTAACAAAAGCCATCTCAAAAAGTCAACTTGACCCAATATGATCTTTATATCTATACATGTTTATTAACATAGTATAAGTCTTGATAATTGAACGAATTTATAGTTTATCAAACTCAAAATATTACTTATTTCAGGAGTTATATTATATTTGAATTATCATGGCAATCAAAAATATTTTATTATTTCACATAGTTTTCCAATACTTTAAAAATCAGATTATATTGTTTATAAAGCTTTAAAACATGATAAAATGGTCAACTTTGACAATTGTTCAACAAAACGAGACCTGCCTTATATAAAAATTTATTTATTCGATTAGTAATATCTAAAAATCCAATTTATCAATCTCATAGACAAGTTGTTTAAATATTAGTTTACAGTTTCAAACACAATTTCAATTAACGTCAAGCATAATTCAGTTGACCATATCTTTTAATCCGTTCATCGAAATCACGCGATTTCTAAATGAAAAGTTATTAATTTTTCGATAGCTTTCCAACGACATGCATATCATATACTTTATATCAGTAGCATATGTATCAAATCCGTGATTCATCATAAACTATCTAACGACAAAATTAAAGCATACAAGCATGTATAAACATATATACTCGAGCACTAGACCTGGATACACTATTAATGTATAAAAGATAAGATATGAATGCTCATGTATCAATATTGTGATTCAATATTGTAGGAAAGTACGTAGACACAACGGAGATGATAAACACTAGGTTTAACTTGCGAACAATACCCATGAACATTACCCATAACCTTCATAGCTATATCATATAGTTTCCTTAGCTTTGACTCATTTAAAAACTCGGTTTGAAATCATTTGAGCAGTACTTCGTCGTAGTATTTTATGTATAATACTAATAATAATACTAATAATAATATTAATACTACTGATAATAATAATAATAAGATTAATAATAATATTAATCTTAATAATAATAATAATAATAATAATAATAATAATAATAATAATAATAATAATAATAATAATAATAATAATAATATAAATATAAATATAAATATAATACAGAGTAATTTATGTGTGTGTGTGTGTGTGTCGAAGCATAAATGTGCGAGCTTTATAGATGTTTGCTGAGATTGATCCTCATGCGATCGCATGGGTTTCATGCCCATTTGTCATGCGATCGCATGGCCAGCTGGTACGCACCCAATATATTTTGTTTTCTTGTTTGCCGACATATTATTCACTGTAGCAAATAGTGTTTACTATAGCAAATAGTGTTTACTGTAACAAATAGTGTTTTACTGTTGCAAAGTCGTTTTTACTGTAGCAAATAGTGTTTTACTGTAGCAAAGTCGTTTTTACTGTAGCAAATTGTTTTACTATAGCAAAGTCATTTTTACTATAGCAAATAGTGTTTTACTGTAACAAATAGTGTTTTACTTGTTCATCTTAAACGTTTTAGTTAACTTATCTAAATATCAATCGAATCAATAAACGAATGTTACTATCGTTTACTAAATAACTTGAAATTATATATATATATATATATATATATATATATATATATATATATATATATATAGGGGCAGGATCAATGGGGAAGTAACCAATCGGGGGGAAGCGGGGGGAAGCAAAAAAAAAAAATTTCGTTTTTTTGAAATTTTTTTTTTCCGGCATCAAGATCACACAAAAATATGAACATTTAGAAGAGACACTTCGTGATGAATGTTATTATTTAGGCGGGAAAACGATTGACACAAATAACATTCAAGATAATATTGTTCCTGAAGAATATGAACATTTTTTTTCATGTTTTGTGAAGTAAAAACTCAATCTAAATCCTAAATCTAAACCCTAAATCTAAACCCTAAACCCTAAATTTCTAAACCCTAATATCTAAACCCTATAAACCCTAATATCTAAACCCCAATAGCTAAAACCTCAAAATACGCTCGAAAAACACGATAATTGTTATATATTACTTCTTCGAGCGTTTTCCCGCCAAAATAAAAACATTTATCACAAAGTGTCTCTACTAAATGTTCATATTTTCATCTCATCTATAATGTTCGTAAACAAACTTTTTTCAAAAAACGAAAAAAAAAAAGTTTTTTGCTTCCCCCCGCTTCCCCCCGAATGGTTACTTCCCTCTTGATCCTACCACTATATATATATATATATATATATATATATATATATATATATATATATATATATATATATATATATATATATATATACATAAATCAGTTTTTAAATACACATTGCAAGTTATTTATGAATACTTAATATTTCAACTTATTGTATATATATATATATATATATATATATATATATATATATATATATATATATATATATACACAAATAGATGTTCGTGAATCATCGGTCAATAGCCAAAGGTTAACTGAATATATAACATTAGTTCAAAAATTTTGAGAATCAATATTACAGACTTTACTTATCTTGTCGAAATCATATAAAGATTAAGTTTAAATTTGGTCAAAAATTTCCGGGTCGTCACACATACGCTAATCCCTTTGAGTTTCGAAGCCTTGCGGGTGCATTGCAATCTTTATCTTTTACTCGCCCAGATATTTCGTATGCTTTTCAACAAATTTGTCTACATATGTGTGATCCGAAAGTTTGTCATATGCATGCGCTTCAGCGTATTATATGCTCTTTGCAGGGTACTTCTTCGTTTGGATTGCATCTTACCAAGACGTCGCTGTAATTTCTTGTCTCTTATACGGATGTGATGCTGACAGGGGTGGTTGTCCTGACACGCACTGATCAACTTCGGGCTATTGCGTGTTTTAGGTAATAATTTGGTTTCTTGGTCTGCCAAACGACAATCAACAGTCTCACGATCTAGTGCCGAATCAGAATATTGAGGAGTTGTTATTGTTGTTTCTGAGTCTTACTGGCTTCGAATTCTATTACTCGAATTGTATTGTCCTATTTCTAAAGCAACTATGTTCTTGTGTGATAACGTTAGCGCTATTTACTTGTCCAAAAATCCAGTTTAGCATCCGCTTATAAAACATATTGAAATGGATATACACTTTGTATGGGAAAAAGTTGCTCGTGGACAAGTACAAGTACTTCACATTCTGACTAGGTTTTAGATTGCAAATATTTTCACCAAAGGCTTTCCTCGTGTATTATTTGAAGACTTCAGGACCAGTTTAAATGTCGAGCCCCCTCTCGCTTGAACTGAGGGGCTATATCAGATAAATATTATATTTACATATATGTAATGTATATATTCCGGCAATATGGTAAATAGTAGAGAGATTAGGATTGATATAGTTTTCTTATTATTAGCCTAGTTTGTTAGGCAAACTTATGTACTTATACGTATCACATAATGAATGAAAGGCAAGCAATTATTTACGAATTTACATTAAAGGTTGGGAGTTCGATTTTTTGGGGTGGCAACATTGCACACAAGGATATTCCCTTGATCATGAAATCCACCCAGGGTCGTCTTTCGCACATCGCATTGCGGGGATAGCGGGAGGGTGGGTTTTACTGGTCATGCCCTCGAATTGGTCCGGGTTTCTTTAAGAGCAGTAGTTGGGGCGGGTTATGCAATTACGCGAGATGATCGCATAGATAATAATTCCCCCTCAGTGATCCAAACTGTCGCAAACTATAAATTATATGATTGTTTTGCTTAAAAAAATGTGAGGGGAAAGAATTACACCCCATTCTTAAATACCTTATCTGACTATAACAATTTCAATTATTTATATCTTTAATTTTACTAGGAAAAGGAAGAAAAAGAATTTATATAGCTATAAGAGGTACTAGTGAACCTTACTAATGCTACTTTTTTTATTTTATTTTTGCGAAAATATTAATATATATATTAGATCAGAAGATCCGGTGGAGTATATTAGAGTTACATTGATCAGATCCTATCGATCTGTAAAGTGAGTACTTGGTCACACACGACCAAAACTCATTTACAAACACTCACAAAACGAGCGTCGTTGAAATTGAAATTGAAAAAGAGATTACATATAAAACCACCAATCCTAAGTCTAACACAAATACATAAACCCGATCCCGTATTCACAACCGCATCGTCACTCCTCAGAAGCCGTGTACCCAAATCAAACACCGGGCAACCCAAGAACACCTAACCCGATGCCTATTTGCCGAAGTCAACAAAGTCAACAACGCCGGCAACAACATGAAGCCCATAAAAGACTCAACGACGGTAAAAATGGAATGAAAGACCCAAATAAGCAGCAACCGAACATAAACAAAAAAAGAAACGAACCATATAAGGACCAGTCATCTCCGCCAATTTTTCTAAGTACATTTACAGACCCCAGACTCAAGCAGTCAACCAAACCACCGAGAACCGCTAGATCTCAACACAAACACTCCAACCGCAACCCGCCAAGAACCCACCCTGCCACACCACAAAACCCCAAACCGACCGAGGTGGTTGTAGAGTTCCGAAGGAACTCGCCGCCTACAACACCCCAGAGAAAGAGAGCCGGCAGCAATGGAAGACCGAGAGGGAGCAGCAGCAGACCCCATAACCCCGACGAACCGGAACCCAAAACCCACCCAAAAAACCTAACAGAACCAGATCCCGAACACAAAGGCACGGAATCGCCGTCTTGTTACCATTAAAGTTACCGGAAAGGTAAAGCGAAACCATTGACGCCGGAAGAACATGGAAGCGGTTGAACCTTATTGAAACGGAAACCAAGAAAAGGCCGAACCACCAGCGAGATGCCGGTGGTCGAAAACAGAGAGAGTGCGAAGGAACTTACAAATCGTCGTGCTGATGGTGACCTGAAGAGGAAGAATGAGGAGCAGAGAAGATGTGCAGAGGCGACTGTGAAAGTGTCTGCTGTATGGTAACGTTAATAGATGCCGGTGTGTTTGTTGTATATGCAATATAAGGGATAAAAAAAACTATCACACTTGAGAAGATAGATCTAGATCTGAGAAAGTTTGAGTAAATTGGGTTTGGTGAGGAAACGTACGGTAAGAGAGAAAAAAAAATACTACTAAGACCATCATTATCGCTGGCGTGTTAGGCTTCAAGTGCTCCAACAGGCCTCCAACACATGGGTAATGGGGCGTATTGGGGTGTGTATTAGAGGCGTGCTTCAACCTAGCACAGAGAAACAATGAAGCGTGCAACAATTTTTTCCCTTTTTTAATTAGTTTTTATCCTCTTTTCCACCCAACTTCCAATCAGATTTTAACACATCACCCAACACGCCACTTAACACTCCACCCCATTACACAACAGTCTAGCAACACGCTCATCAAGCACCCCACCCCCACTCAGCAACACGCCAATAAAGATGGTCTAATGCTACTTGTCCAAGGTATCCATATGTTGTAATAATTATAGCATGAAACAATATTATAAAATCCCAGTTGTTGGAAGAATCGGAATTTTGGTTCTCTTTTTTATTATTATTATTATTATTATTATTATTATTATTATTATTATTATTATTATTATTATTATTATTATTATTATTATTATTATTATTATAATAATAAACTTAAAAGTTTTAAAACTTACAAAAAATTAGTGGGAAGCCTAGAGACAATCTGAGCCCCCACACCTCTAGCAATAGCAAAACCTATCCTAGTAAAAATATGAGCAGCAGCACCGGCACCAATATCTTGCGCCATCGAACTCTTCTGAACCCGCTTTAGCAAAGAAACAGCCTCCTTCTCTAATTCCCCAAGGGAAGAAAATGAGAAAGGAATGAAACCATAACCAATCGCCAGACAACTAGATTCGTACTTGACCCGCTTCCGACGAGCCGCATCAATCACAGCACGTCCAGGGACAAAGTCAGAAAGCCCAGACTGTGTCAAAGGAGAAGATCCTGTCAAGTCAACACAAACATCGCGACCACAATCCCAGGAATAAAGTAACACATCTGCAGGTCTGAGGGCCCTGTCGTTCCCTCCAGACAACCCAATGTCAACCTCCTTTCTCGCTGAAATCCCAGATCGATAACAAACATCAACAAGGGAATCCCGGACAATATTATGTCGATGCTTAATACCCACCATACCAGCACAAGACACCGCGTGATCCCCGAAAATATCCCCAGTAAAAACCCTTGAACAGGCAGAGCATGCCGTCGAGATAGAGAACAATGGAACACCTAACCGGTAGCACAACACACATCGGTAAGTCTTTGCGTTCATCGTCTGACCCAACCCCAAAATAGGGACTGCCCTTAGCCAAGCAGAGGTGTGATCACTCTGCTGTGATTTCCATAAGGCCGATTGTCGTGGAGATAACGAAAAAGTGGATTCTGCAGAAGCGGTAACCTTTGTGAAATAAACATCTGCCAATTTCTTCATGAGTATTGGGGCAGCGACCTCACTCGGATTACCTAAAATATCAAACCCAACTGTTTTATTAAACAGACCCAATGCATCTTCAAAAGCACGACCAAGACCAACAATACTCGCATGACGTAGTAGCTTGGTCTGCAATCCAACAGACTGTAATCGAGAAGCCAGAAAAGCATAATGACGAACATCTCCCGCAGAATAAACACCAAGCCCTCCAAATGCAAATGGCAAGGTGGCAAGCCGCCACTGCCAATCACCAAACCGAGGCCCTGAAGCAGTAACAATACGCTCCAAGGAAGATCGAAGGGCTCCATCGAAAGCGCGTTGAGCCGCCTCAAATATACTAGGAGGACAAGTACGCAAGGAAAAGTAGAGTTTAGAAACTCCCGTACATGCCCTAAGCAACAACAACTCACACTGAAGATCATCAAGCTTAGCAACTTTATCCATAAGCGCAATGGACTTGATCACCCTTTGCATCACCAGTTCACTACTAAAATCAGGATCGGAACTTGCGGGGGCCCCAAGCAACTTAACACCATTTAAAGGCCGAGCAATATTAGGAGGAAAGACACCTACTTGCCTGCTGCGAGGGTCCTCCGTAGGCCAGAAAATTTCTGTTTTTTCAACGTTGAGATGCAGCCCAAAACGAGGCCCATCCTCCATAATCAAATGCAAAACCTTCCCCACCACCAAAGTATCCCCAATAATAGTACCATCATCCAAATACCACGCCTGAAGACAAACCTCAAAATTATCTCTGATTTTAGAAACCAAGGGTTGTAGGACCAAAGCAAAAAGCAGCGGACCAAGGGGATCACCCTGTTGCACCCCCTGAGAAGACCATAATGTGTGGTTCCCATAATACAATCTGGCTGGATTATAGTAGCAAAATTCAACCCACCGAGAAAGGCTCGGACAAAGGCGGCGAACTTCACGTAACATGACCGTACGATCAACTAGATTGAAGGCATATTGAAAATCAACTAATAACATAGAGAGGCCAACATCAGAGCCATGATCCTCAATCAGCCGATTCACAGCATGAAGAATAGCCTCACCACCTGAAGAAACACCAACACCAAACTGAAGACCATCGAAGTAACTTCCCAAAGACTGGCCAACCATAGCAGCGCCAACCTTCGAAACAAGACGTCGCCAAACAGTACCCACAGCTATAGGACGAAGACCACCGCCGGGCTTGACAAGCGGTGTGAGGGGAGCACTAGCAATATACTCTCCTAATTCCATAGGGCACCTTCCAGCTAGAAAGAGATTAACGACTCCGGTAATAGAGCCAACCAACTCATCCGAGACTGCCACAGCAGCACCACTCAAGCAATCCATAAGGTGTTGTGCACGTAAACCATCCCTACCACATGAAGTGCCCCGAGGAAAACTTTTAATCTGGCCCAAAACAACAGCAGAAGTCGTAACGAGGTGAAGGTGATCAACCGTCATATCAGGCAAGGATGGAGCGATAGAAGAAGGGTGCTTAGACAGCAAGTCCGCCAGTGTGGCGTCCTTATAAGGAGCAACGCCTGATGAAGAAAGAACACGAGCTGCAGCGGTGTAATGGCCATCACAAATCTTCCTACGACACTGCTTAATATTACGCTCTTCCAAATCAAGGACCTCATGATTATGTTTGTTAAAAGCAAGAAAATTGGCAACACTAAGGATTTGGTAGCAAAAAGCTTCGAGACTATTTCACTAATTATTAAAACAAATAGAATCATGAAAGAATTTTCTTAAAAAGGCCAAAATATGTAGCATGTCCAATAAAAGGAATTAAACATAAAAAATAGTACTCCTATATATCATGAGTCAATACACATATTAACAATTATTAACAAAAGTAAATATTTTTTCAAATATATAAAAAGCATTTAATAAATTTAAATTTTGCTTAAATAAATACTATGTATTTAACTCATAACTCATTCATTACTAGAGAAACGTTTCAACCACATATTCTTTACATAATTTTTTTTTTTTTTTTACGAGGAATTCCCCTAGCGACGAGCCATAATGGCTCCCCTCTAGTTGGTAAACCCCGGGTAAACGGCAAGTCAGGCCTCCACCCCTACCAGGCAAAACATCCTCTAGTCAATCAGTCACTAAATGGAGCTCGTCCCAAGGTATTTTGTCTTGGGAATCGAACCCGTGACCTCTTGCTTTATTGGAAGTCCTGGTGGCCACCCAGGCTATGCTTGGATGGTTTTTACATAAAAATGTTCACTTTTAAATAAACTTGAATTGTAATTAACTACCCTACTGTGTAAATTTTTTCATGTGAAAGAGTGACCTTAGCATTGCTCTTATTACTATATCTAAATGTATCTTTACTTCTACTTAATAATTTATTTTTTACAACTCTTAATTTAATAAGTAAAATTGTCGTTAATCTGACACTTAATCTGAAAAATAACTTATTTGTAAGAGACATAGAATTCAACACTCTTCTTCAAACAAAGGAATCTGAAAACAACACTTAATACAAAATAATAGTAAACAACCCCCTATGTTTAAGTTGAGACTCGAAACTTCATGTATAGACAATGGTTCTCGGGAAACTCTTTTTATAAGATTGGCATGACTTCACTATAAATGAACGTATAGGGTTTTCTCTTTTCAATTTATTCGAGAAGAGCCAATCTTTTTATGTAAATGTACGTGACCTAAACGTGTTATCCCTATCTAACTCTTTCTATAACTACAAGTGAGGTTTGAACCTGAAAACTTATTGTGAGAATATAAAAATGCCAACCACTAAACCATCTTCTCATGTCATGAATTTAATAATACTTGTATCAACTAAAGACATAAGAAGATATATTGTTCAATTATGACTTGTGATGTGGACTGTAATTTGATCAGATCATGATTTTGTTCATAGTTTTATCAAACAATATCATATTTCTACTTTCTCTTCTTCATATATTTGTTACTTTGTAGCAAGTGTTCTACGGATATATGTAAAACAATGAAAATTCACTAAAATAGGATAATAAACACTAGCAGTTATCACAAATATAGACAAAAAAATGTCGAATCTTGTATTGTGTGTGTGATTTTCTTACCTACACCTATTATTGTGTACATGTGTAATTAAATATCATAAACTTCTTAACTAATTAAATTAAACTTTAACTTGTCTTATAAAGCTATTCACTTAAAGTGCAAACTTAAAGTGAAGAAGATTCTGTGGAGAAACACACCTATGTGTAGCACTAACAACAACAGAAAGAATTTGTGCCACAAACAAACAATTATATAAGATGAAAAAGGTCAACAAGAAAGGGATCAATCTAAACCTCACAAAAATATAACAACAATTTAGAGGGCACTAGTTGAGTTTTTTTTTTTTTTTTTTTTGACCATATTTTTTAAACGACCTCAAACAGACACTCGGAAGTCGACAATTTTTTTTTAAAGAGAAGCAGATGTGGCGCATCTTAATTAAATACGACACATCTTACCCCACCTGCATCAGATTTTTAATTTTTGACTCATTTCTAACGACCCATTTCAACACCATTATATAGCAATACCAAGACGGCCTGTTTTAATTACAAATACAATATTTGCAACCTATTTTATCTATTACAAACTTCTCATGACAAAATACATAACCACAATACTAGCAGTATGACCCATATACAAAAGGAGAAAATAAATTTTGACCCACAACAACCACCTTGACTCAAAGACCTTTTTACCAAAAGCACGCCTTCTCGAGATATAACTACCCCGTCCAAACTATAAATCCAACCAGCAAGCCTCTAAAGCGCAAGTTGTCCAAATCAAGCAACTCCAACAAAGTAAACTAATCATCTAGCTTACCTTCCTTCTTAATCACGTGCACCTATAAAAGATTAAACAACTTCCGGGTAAGCTTTCTCTTAGTGAGCATACTACACACACGTATCAATATATCATGTTAGAAGACAATACATGGTAACTAACATATCAAATATCAACTCACATATCAACAAACCACATAATAAATATACAACTAGCAGCTTCTAAGTCACCCAGGGCCAATGACACACAAGATCTTTCACAAGTGTGTTGCTCCAGAAGTGTTTCATACAGAATACTAATATAGAGACTTCCAATAATGCTCCAGAAGTGTCCCTTACCGAACACTAATATAGAGACTTCCAATAATGCTCTAGAAGTGTCCCTTACCAAACACTAACATAGAGATTTCCGATAATTACCATCTAACAAATCGTCTAACAAATATTATCATGGCAATTCAAGTATGCATATCCACAAATACTACCCGACAATCTGTCTAACACATTTCATCATGGAAAATCATGTACACGTATCCGACAAACAACACACAAGATAGGTACTACAAAACTAGCACAATATACCAACATGCATGGATAGTGTACTCACCTCAATCCAAGTAAGCAAGGAAATCAATCGCAAGCAATCTAAGCACACAAAAGCCAATGTCCAATTAATATTATCACCTATACAACATACATACAACGTATACAAATCACAAAACCAAACTCTATCCCACATGGTCTATCAAGACCATCACAATACATGAGATTCTATCCTTAACCACATAACCCATCATGGCTAGTCATAAAGATGACACCTATGTCAAACCAAACGATTTCACAAACATCATTATTTTATTGCCAATTACAACAAACTTTTAAGTCTAGATTTAACAAGTGTTCTTACACATATTAACACATCTTTAATTTATTAAAATCAACAAGTCTAGTTTAAAATTTCTACTAGACCCCCAGCTCATAACTTAACCAATTTAGCCAACAATTAGGTTAATTTTACAATTTTTAAACATCAATTTACAGCACTAAGGCTATACCTCAATTCAAACACACTTTCAAGACCCAAATTCATCAATTTATCCATCGTTTGTTCTCTATACCCTTTTCACTCAAATTTTAACATTTATTTTACATTTCAAGCTTTGTTAATCAATTAATATTATAAAAATATCATCCCTTAAAACTTTACACACAATTAAATTCATCTTTTAGTTCACTTTACTAGCCAAAATTAACCAATCGGAGAAAGAAGCATTTGTCATCTTTTCACATAAACATGACTCGCATACATCAAATGACTCAGAGTCAATTGATTCTAAAAGTCCATTAGATTGGAGTTTTGAAATGCATTATTTGTTTATATGACCAATATGACAATGTCATAGATAAGTCTTATTCAAGTCTTGCTTGAAGACTTTGGCGATGTAGGTATACACAGAATTCTCATTTGAAATTACACTATGCATATCAATTTCAAAAATACCATCACGTGAATAGGTATTAAGATAAATATATTATCCTTAGAAACTGAAATACCTAAGTGTGTAAATGCAAGTTCAATACTAACATCTTTCAAACTATGTCGCTCGCAGTATTGAGAGCATAATGCTATTGTTCCAATAAAACAATAAGACCACTTAGAGAAGTAAGTTCAGAGGTACCAATAGCTTTAACAAAAGCTTGATCCCGTTGCCTACTTGCAAATCCAGTGTGTCTTTCTTCAGTCTATTACTTCTTCTCATTCCCTTCATGTTGTTACAGGTGTGAAGGCCACAACCAGTTAACAAAGATTTAGGAATCACTAGAAGAAGTATATAACTATATATGGAATATACCTGATTTGCTAGTCTCACCAGCGTTGCCTTTTCTCAGCTCAGATTGGAAGATAGGACAACTTCCTTCTCCAATTGCCAACTTTTTCACAATGGAAACATTGGCGTCTTTTGTTAGGTTTTCCTTCTTGGAAGGTGGAATATTTTTCTTAGCAAATGATTTGTCATTTTCCTTCCACAAAGTATTTGGCTTATTCTTTTTCACCCTTCAATCCTATTTCTTCCTGATCATCGAACAACATTCGATAATCATTTTGCCGAGCAGCAGCAACTGCCATAACAGGAAGAAAGGATATGGGTTATAAACTTTATTCAACTTCCAATTATTCTTGAGAACAATTCTCAGGTTGCAGTGCCAGTCTAGGAAGTTTGAACATTGAGTCCATCCTTCTCCAACAAAGAAGGAAGTGTGTTTTGATTTACGTTTTGATTATTTGACATCTACAACAGATATAAGATTCAATTTAGTATTTTCGATATTGAGCTTTAATAAATTAACTACCCAAGATCGACATAGAGGTTCCGTAGCCACATCTGTTGATCAGCTAGCAGTTATGGAGTCTATTAGTAGGTAGCGGGTACCAATTGCATTACAAGTACAACTCTTAGATCTTTATGGGACCTAGAGATATATGTAGTCCAACAAACCACTATTATCTAATGGCATGTTTGTCTCATCATTGCCTCGAACTCAGGTCTCACCGTGAATACGATTAGGTCGTCCAATTTGGAAACAGTGAAAACTCACGCTAGTCTCACTAGATCGAAAAATCCACCTCGTGGCTATAATTCAGCCTAGTCTCACTAGATCAGAAAAATAACGAGGAGTGTTTGCAAGCTTATTGGATGGCATGACTTAAATTTGACGGGTATTTTGGAAAAAGTTTGTGTCAACGAATAATGCATGCACACAAGATTCGCTACACTATTAGTTAAAAAAAGTTTCCAATTGTATATGTCGATTATGTTTGTGATCTAACTTGTTATTTAATTTATAGGATATAAAAATAATAAATACACAAACGTGTATCGTTTTAAAACAGTTTTAAAAGATGTCGTCCATATATATTATTTGACTTTCAAAATCATTTAACATTAAACTCGTTAGAGTTTAACTTATTTTAAAATCATCAATTTTAATCTTTGAAACTCGTTTAGAGTTTTATTTAATGTTTCCATAAAAAACATATGTAATTTAAGTCTCAAAATTATTTAATTTTAAACTCGTTAGAGTTTAACTTTTTTTTTTAAAATCATCAATTTTAATATTTGAAATTCGTTACCGGTTTTATTTAATGTTTTCATCAAAAACATTTAGCATATATTATAATCAACAATTAAATATAAATACGTGTAAGACCCTAATCCTGTTTCTGACTTTTTAGTTGTTCGGGACGCCGTCCAGGATGGTGGGACGCCGTCCAGATGTTAAAGGCTGGACGCCGTCCAGAAATTGGGACGCCGTCCAGTTTGTCTGTCGGGCCAGCTGGGTTATTTTAAGATTTTTAGAGGGGCAAAATGGTATTTTCACTTATGGAACGAGTTAAGGCCACAAGATCAGTTCTAGGAGCCTCATTTGCTCCACTAACACCCACATAAACACTCTCATCTTGTTCTAGTGAGAGAGTAAGAGTT
This sequence comes from Rutidosis leptorrhynchoides, assembly GCF_046630445.1. Lineage (NCBI taxonomy): Eukaryota > Viridiplantae > Streptophyta > Magnoliopsida > Asterales > Asteraceae > Rutidosis > Rutidosis leptorrhynchoides. The sequence continues at coordinate 125,159,392 of NC_092338.1, read as the reverse complement.
TTAGAGAGAGAGGTGGATTTGGAGAAGAAGGAGTCGGATTCTCACAAAAGCTCGGGTTCTAAAGTTGTTCATCTCGCTCCTAGCTACGTTGTGGTGGTATTGGTAAGCTCAAACTCCGAATTTCATTTGTTAAATTTGATTTTCAAGTTAGGGTTTTGAGTTAGTTTGTTGTGAAACCCTTTTAGGTGATGAAATGGGTTTATGGTGACTAGTTATTCTTGTCACTTGGTGGGTTTTGGGTTGGTTGACGTTTTAGCATTGTTTAGGGTTTGATCTTGAGTTTAATCACTAGGTTTAGTGATTATGGAAGTGGTGAAACTCTTTTGGGTGAGTTTGGTTAACTAATTTTGAAATGGGTCAAAATTAGGGTTTTGGTGTCAAAATGGGTATGACACGTGTTTAACACTTGTGTTCGGGTTTAATTGGTGTGTTAAGACCATTTTCACGTGTATTAGTGTTTATTGATTAATTTGGGCGCGGTTTGTGCTTGGAAGTGCAAATGGGTCGAATTTGCACTAAGGGTCAATTGGGTTGGTTTGTAAGTCAACCCTAATTGTGTTGTTTGTATTGTGATAATGGAATAGGTACGTTCCATTGACGAGTTGCGGATTATTTGGAAGCATTCATCAAGGCGACAAGGTGAGTGTTAATATCCTATGTGCATATGTATGTGTAGGATGGGTGCGGGTCGGGTGAAGTGATTCTCGGCTATAGAGCTCACTTCACATATAGGTGGATTGATGGACTTGTGTATAAGTCCAATTGGCACGGTTGTGCGTTTTGGTTGACCACCTTTGACGTGGTACACATTTTGAGTGTACGTGATCACACGTGGTTGTGATGTGGATGTTATAACCCCAATGGCGAAGGGTTGATATTGTTGTGATGTGGATAGCCCCGATGTGGTGGATTTTATAATCCCGTGACCGTGGGTTTTGGTATTTGGGAAGTAAATCTCGGGTAGTGCGGATTCATGATGACTCGGGTTGTTCGGTCATCCTTTTTATGAGGTGATGGATTTCGGGTTGTGCGAATTCATTAAGGCTCGGGTAGTTCGGCCAACCTCGGTTGTTGAATTGGTAGAGAAGTAAATTTCGGGTCATGCGAATTCACTAAGGCTCGGGTTGTTCGGCCAATGTTCATATGATTGAGGTTAAGGGGTTAACCTTGTAGTTTGGTTACCCATTTATGTATGCGCTTTTACTTATATTGTTGTAACTAATCTAGCGGTTTGACTTGGTGGTACGTTAGGTACAACATTGCTTAGTTATGCTTAGATTGCGGTATGTGGCTCGTATTTGTGTGTTAGCGATGCGCATTTCATTTTATGCATATATATGTATGTAGTATATTCTCATTCACTAAGCGTTAGCTTACCCTCTCGTTGTTTAAATTTTTATAGATTGCATGGATGCGGTGGCTCGGGTAAGCGCGGGGACTAGTGGACTTGCGTAGTTGCTTTAGAAGACTTGCTTTTAGATTTGATTAGGATTGGGTAGCGTGTCCCTAATCCCATGCTCGGTCTATGTTTTTGTATAAACTAATGGGTCGAAATAGTCACTTATGGTATTTTGGGTCGATGTGGGCCCGGTGTCGTAAAACTCGGTTTTCATTGTGAAAAACTCTTAGTTTAAACTCTTGTAATATATTGTGAAAGTGTTTTGGTTTAAAAGTGTCGGGAAGCGGGTTTTCACCCGCGTGAGTTCGAAAAAACTGATCAAAATGTTTTAGTACATCTGGACGCCGTCCCAGATGTCTGGACGCCGTCCCAGTCTTAAGAGCTGGACGCCGTCCAGATCAACTGTTTCAGAATTTTTTTTTTTTGTGGCACGTTTTCGGATGGTTAACGGGTTGGGTCGTTACAAGTGGTATCAGAGCATGGTCTAAGGGATTTAGGTGACTTGAGATAGGTACCTAGACTTAGACTTTTGTGTGTACTTAATTTGTTGCGGGACTTGTAGGATTACGGGTCGGAATGAGCTGTAGTTAGTGCCTTGTTTGTAGGTAGACTAACGTATGTATTAGTAATGCGGATGTTATTAATATATATGTGTGTTTGTGATGATAATTCTCGCGTATGTGCATATCGCGTAGAATTTTGTTTGTGTCTGTTTATATCATCGAGTGAGGCGGTCGTTGTACTAACGAGTTGATACGGCGTGTGTGCGTAATAAGGACTTGCAAACCTTATTACGGGTGCAAATCGTGTCTAGCAAGTGATGTACGACGAGTGTTGAGCAAGATGGGGCGGTGTTATGCGTGTTGTTTTATACGTTCGTGGACTAATCGTTTTGCATTCTTTAGAATGACGACGCGAAACGAGATCGAGACGAATGACGAGGAGTTTAACTCTAGAGTTGCGGCCGCTATTGCGGAGCAAATGAGTGCATTTCGAGAAGAAATGGATAGAAAGTATTCCGAATTTCGGGGTAGCAGTGAAATGGAGCGTTGTCTTAAGAGCTTCATGAGGACTAAACCCCCGATGTATGACGGGAAACCGGATCCTTTGGTGAGCACAACTTGGATTTCGGATGTTGAAGGGTGTTTTCGTACTATTGATTGCCCTCCCGAGAAAAAGACGAGACTCGCTACTAGTTTGTTACGGGGTAGGGCGAGGGATTGGTTGGATGGTAAGATTGATCTTGTCGGTGGCGAGACATTTATGGCTTTATCGTGGGATGAGTTTAAGGAGGAATTCTTTGAGGAGTTCCGGACTTCGGCCGATTTGTGGGAATTACGTAATGACTTGCGAAATTTGCGACAAGGATCTATGGACTTGAATACTCTCAAGACGACCTTTATGTCGAAGGCTCGTTTTTGCCCGGAGTATTTGGGAAACGATCGCTTGTTGATAGGGGATTTCTATCGGACCTTGAATGATGACTTGAAAAGTAAAATTAGGCGGGGTCAAGCGAAATCGTTTGCGGAATTATTCAACTTGGCTAGAGGTTTCGAGTCGTATACGCGATCAAAGATGTGTGAACCTTCAAGTAAGAGGAGGGTTGATTCGTACGGCGCCCCGGGTAAGAAAAATAAGGGTGCAAGTGCAAGTACGGGTAATGTGGGAAAAGGCATGGTGGATTCTCGTGCACCTAGATGTTTCAATTGTGGTATTAGGGGCCACAAGTTGTGGAAGTTCACAATGCCGAGAAGTGATGACGGGATGTGCTACTATTGTCATAAGGAGGGGCATCGCAAGCCGGATTGTCCCGAGTTGGCGGCGAATGCCGCAAGGAGACGTTGAGGTACGTTTCATTTTAATAAATATGTCATTTGAATATTTATTTATGTGGCGTTTAAGTTCGGATTTGTTATTGCATTATGTTGTGCATGTTATTGTTAACGGTGACGTTCCTAATGGAAGTACCCTATGGTAATGACTGATTTTTGGACGAAGGGCGTAAGACTTGGTGTAACCAAGCATTCCTTAGTATTTGGGAAATGTTTCTACCAAGCCATGGAAATGGGTTTTGGTGTTCGATTGTTAAGCGCGTGTTCGCTTGTATGTGGAAGTTGATGAACTATGAGGTTCGTCGGGTGGTTGGAACCCTTGAAATCGAGTGTTTTGAATCTCGATGTATGTTGGTAATGGAGTTTATATGACGCGACATTAGGTGCCCTTTTATACCTACTAGCGTGGTGTTCAACTCCGATTGTGTTGCGGTTACATTGTACTTAAGGTACCGAAGTGAAACCCTTAGGTACATGAGTGACTAGGTGGAAATTGACAACTAGAGCAATTGGATGATTGCGAGGGTGTGGTTTGTGTAATTGTAGTACACTTTTCGTTCGAAGTGTTTGAGGATTGATTTAAGTCCTTCGTGTGCTCTCGATTGGAGCAAGTTGTGGTGATGGGTCGTGTGAACCCAATTGTTGGTAAAGTCTACCTTTGGTAGCATTGTACGGTTGTACGAGTTGTGACATTGGAACGTAGTTCCAAGTGGGGGAGTTGCACTTCCGCCCGAGGAAGTTGAAGTGTGAGATTTCGGATGATGCTTTTGGTAGATTCGGAAATTTGGTCGGTATGTGGTAGAGTACAATTTCGGATAAATTGTACTTATGGTTTGGATTTGAATTATCACCAAGGTGGTAATGTGGTAAATCTCGTTGAGAGATAATGGACGTGTTTGGTGAGCAAGGTGAAATCCTTCAGTTAAGGGAGGTGTGTGTCGGATTCTCTTCTAGAGAATTATTGTTTTGTGCCTATGTTTGATATAGGTGGTTCTTGCTCGAGTGTGTGAATGGTTAGTGGTATCCGTTAGGATTCACTATGGCGTAGCAGAGCGTGATGTTACGCTACTCGTTGTTCGAGGCCAAAAGGGCGTTGATTGATGAAGCATGACCTTCAGGGTCCGCTGACTTCATCATGGTAGTACGTGATTGGTGGAGCATGACTTTCGGGGTCCGCTGACTTCATCATGAGCGAGGTGTTATATCGGTGAAGCATGACTTTCGGAGTTCGCTGACTTCATCCGGTATTGAGATTGGTGAAGCATGACCTTTAGGGTCCGCTGACTTCATCATGGTTGTTGATTGGTGAAGCATGATCTTCGGGTCCGCTGACTTCATCAAGGGAGTAGTGTTATGTCGGTATGGTGTAACATTATCAGGAAATGCGAGTACCGGTGGGAAATGCGAGTACCATTCCTGAGTTGTGTTGCGGGACGTGAATATCGGGTTGTTCATATTCACAATATTTCGGGTAGTACGATTGTCCCTGTTGGTTGGACTCATAGTTTGAGGTAGTGAATGTCGGGTAGTTCGGATTCACTAAGGCTCGGGTTGTACGGCCATCCTCGGTTATACTATGTGGCGGTGGTAGTGAATATCGGGTTGCGCGTATTCACGATGACTCGGGTTGTGCGGTCATTTCATTGTGAGATATATGGATTGGGTAGGTGAATTTCGGGTTGTGCGAATTCACTAAGGTTCGGGTTATTTCGACCATCCTCCATATGTGTTCAGGCTCGCGTTGTTTCGGCCATGTTGAGTTGTGATCTATCGGTTACGCCGATGGTGGGGTCGTAAGGACCGTTTGGTTTGATCTATTGGTTGTTTTATGCACCAATGGTGGGATCGTAAGGACCATGTTGTGTGAACTATCGGTTGATTTATACACCGATGGTGGGGTCGTGAGAACCATGTTGTAGGATTAGTGATGCGATAGCCGTGCTTCACTCACATGTTGTTATAGGTGTGACGAATTGTCGATTTTGGTACACCTTTGGATTAGCATTGCCATAGTCGTTTTGGGCGCTATCGGTTTTAACCGTTTGTTATGATGTTACGGTAGTTGCGTATGGGTCGTATTGCGCACTACAAGGGATGTTTAGTGATTGGTGTTATCCGTAAGGATTCGTTTGGTTCGATCTCCATCGTTTCGTGTTGTTGACCTTAGGTTGACTTGGTTACTTTTAGCATTGTACTCGGTAAGGATACGCTAGGGGATTGATATCTCGGTCCGAGATTGGTTGAGTTTTCCTGATTATAGGGAGTGAGCATGGTTTTAGTGCTCGGATAGTGGGATTGATAAATCGCAGAAGACGATTTTAGTTGTTAAAGGTGATTCCTTGGGAAGAGTTGCCTAGGAAAGTCGGATTGGGACTTATGTTGAGGATCGTGGAGTGTGGTCCGTTTGGTTAAGTGACGAGGATCACGAGGACGTGATCGATTCTAAGTGGGGGAGAGTTGTAAGACCCTAATCCTGTTTCTGACTTTTTAGTTGTTCGGGACGCCGTCCAGGATGGTGGGACGCCGTCCAGATGTTAAAGGCTGGACGCCGTCCAGAAATTGGGACGCCGTCCAGTTTGTCTGTCCGGCCAGCTGGGTTATTTTAAGATTTTTAGAGGGGCAAAATGGTATTTTCACTTATGGAACGAGTTAAGGCCACAAGATCAGTTCTAGGAGCCTCATTTGCTCCACTAACACCCACACAAACACTCTCATCTTGTTCTAGTGAGAGAGTAAGAGTTTTAGAGAGATAGGTGGATTTGGAGAAGAAGGATTCGGATTCTCGCAAAAGCTCGGGTTCTAAAGTTGTTCATCTCGCTCCTAGCTACGTTGTGGTGGTATTGGTAAGCTCAAACTCCGAATTTTATTTGTTAAATTTGATTTTCAAGTTAGGGTTTTGAGTTAGTTTGTTGTGAAACCCTTTTAGGTGATGAAATGGGTTTATGGTGACTAGTTATTCTTGTCACTTGGTGGGTTTTGGGTCGGTTGACGTTTTAGCATTGTTTAGGGTTTGATCTTGAGTTTAATCACTAGGTTTAGTGATTATGGAAGTGGTGAAACTCTTTTGGGTGAGTTTGGTTAACTAATTTTGAAATGGGTCAAAATTAGGGTTTTGGTGTCAAAATGGGTATGACACGTGTTTAACACTTGTGTTCGGGTTTAATTGGTGTGTTAAGACCATTTTCACGTGTATTAGTGTTTATTGATTAATTTGGGTGCGGTTTGTGCTTGGAAGTGCAAATGGGTCGAATTTGCACTAAGGGTCAATTGGGTTGGTTTGTAAGTCAACTCTAATTGTGTTGTTTGTATTGTGATAATGGAATAGGTACGTTCCATTGACGAGTTGTGGATTATTTGGAAGCATTCATCAAGGCGACAAGGTGAGTGTTAATATCCTATGTGCATATGTATGTGTAGGATGGGTGCGGGTCGGGTGAAGTGATTCTCGGCTATAGAGCTCACTTCACATATAGGTGGATTGATGGACTTGTGTATGAGTCCAATTGGCACGGTTGTGCGTTTTGGTTGACCACCTTTGACGTGGTACACATTTTGAGTGTACGTGATCACACGTGGTTGTGATGTGGATGTTATAACCCCAATGGCGAAGGGTTGATATTATTGTGATGTGGATAACCCCGATGTGGTGGATTTTATAATCCCGTGACCGTGGGTTTTGGTATTTGGGAAGTAAATCTCGGGTAGTGCGGATTCATGATGACTCGGGTTGTTCGGTCATCCTTTTTATGAGGTGATGGATTTCGGGTTGTGCAAATTCATTAAGGCTCGGGTAGTTCGGCCAACCTCGGTTGTTGAATTGGTAGAGAAGTGAATTTCGGGTCGTGCGAATTCACTAAGGCTCGGGTTGTTCGGCCAATGTTCGTATGATTGAGGTTAAGGGGTTAACCTTGTAGTTTGGTTACCCATTTATGTACGCGCTTTTACTTATATTGTTGTAACTAATCTAGCGGTTTGACTTGGTGGTACGTTAGGTACAACATTGCTTAGTTATGCTTAGATTGCGGTATGTGGCTCGTATTTGTGTGTTAGCGATGCGCATTTCATTTTATGCATATATATGTATGTAGTATATTCTCATTTACTAAGCGTTAGCTTACCCTCTCGTTGTTTACATTTTTATAGATTGCATGGATGCGGTGGCTCGGGTAAGCACGGGGACTAGTGGACTTGTGTAGTTGCTTTAGAAGACTTGCTTTTGGATTTGATTAGGATTGGGTAGCGTGTCCTCAATCCCATGCTCGGTCTATGTTTTTGTATAAACTAATGGGTCGAAATAGTCACTTATGGTATTTTGGGTCGATGTGGGCCCGGTGTCGTAAAACTCGGTTTTCATTGTGAAAAACTCTTAGTTTAAACTCTTGTAATATATTGTGAAAGTGTTTTGGTTTAAAAGTGTCGGGAAGCGGGTTTTCGCCCGCGTGAGTTCGAAAAAACTGATCAGAATGTTTTAGTACATCTGGACGCCGTCCCAGATGTCTGGACGCCGTCCCAGTCTTAAGAGCTGGACGCCGTCCAAGCTTTTGGACGCCGTCCAGATCAACTGTTTCAGAAAAAAAATTTTTGTGGCACGTTTTCGGATGGTTAACGGGTTGGGTCGTTACAATACGTAAAATAAAACACAACCATGCATCACACACACATAACCTAGCCCAAAAAGCATATGCTTGATCCAATGAGCCGACATGAGATCAAGAGGTCAAACTAAGGGTAATATCGTAGCTCTCACTTAATTCAAGAATCAAGTGAAAACTTGACAAACGCCATAGTTGTCAACTTGACCTGTTCGCCATCTTCTAAGTCAACTCCACGTTGCATCTTTATCTTTAATCTTCATCTTATTACATTTATTTAAAATTAAAAAATATAACTAATCTAATACTTTTACAATTTAGAATAAACTTAAATACAATACTATGAAAAATAAATATAATACAACTTTGGCTTCAAAATGACTTTTCTAATAAAAATAAATAATCAATATGACTTAATATTGCCGTAATCAACAATCACAACAATCATACATAGGTCGGGGTATTATGGGCTATGTGTGCAATCATAATTTTAATAACTACATTATTAAAGCCTACATATGACTTGTCCATGGTTATAATGCATGTGTACAACCATGGAATGAAAAAACAACAATTATTCAAGCCATAATAAATAAATTCAAAATTTATAACAGAGATTTTTTTCAGATCTTATTCGTGCGTCATGAGGTAATCAACAAAGTTGACTTTCAAAACCATAAAGGTTTTGACTCTTACCAATTCACCACAAAGCTAAATCTAAAGAAAATCACGCGACAATTAAGATGGTGTAAAAGCGGCTCGGATACCACTGTTGGGAAACCGTGTGTACTTTTAATTAATATTAACGCAGCGAATAGTTAAAATAATAATAAAACATGCACATGATTAACGATCCCAAAGATCCAGTTACACTACTAATAATTGTCAAAATATGTAATTCACAAAGTGAGTAAACGATATACCTTTCTTGAAAAAACTGATTGAAGGAGAGAAACCTACGACCAAAAATATGACCGTCACTTAGGATAGTCCACACTACACTTTCAAGCGACACCAATGGATACTAGTCCAAACCCAAGTAACGTATTATAATAATCAAATTATTATAATGACCCAATAAATAATGCTTCGTAAACAATATCTTCTTTCAAAGTTTTGTAGATGAATGATAACTCAAAGTGTGGAAAAACCTCAAATTAATATCTATGATACAGAGCAATAATATGAGATTTTTTCTTAATGAATTAAAACTCTTCCTTTCTATATGTGTCGACCAAAAAGTCATAAATGGGATCACTCTACTAACTTTTGCAAAAGAGTGGAATATATAATATACATGAATGTCTTAAATTTATATCTAACATTCAATCAATAATATCTATATACTATAACACCCGTGAACCTTTATATAGAATTATTATATTCAATACATTAACCCGTGAACCTTTTACTTATTAATAATTTCTATAATGTCGCTTTCATGTGAATAGTAAATTAATTAATTTCGTTTCATTTACTATTCATATGAATAGTAAATGAATTAATTTTGATTTACTATTTTGTTACTTGAGTAATATATATACATCATATATATATTTTATTTGACATCTCGATGTATATGTGTGTGACCCCGAAGGCTCAAATGAAGTTGGCCATATAGTTATATGTTGTACCTTGCACATTAATCTTACAGTTACAACAACTTGGTTTGACTATTCCAAGATATATGGGAGTTAGCTGGTGAACATTAGGTGCTATTACGCCCCCGAAAGATGGAGGATCCATTGGTGACTCCAATCTTGGACCGAAGATGCAGGAACGGTTGTCTGGATAATGCCTTAGTTAACGTGTCTACAACTTGATCCTTGTTACTGATGTGTTGAACAGTAAGTGTACCACCCTGAATATGTTCGCGCACAAAGTGATAATCAAGAGCGATATGCTTCATTCGACTATGAAATACCGGGTTAGCACAAAGATATGTGGCCCCGACATTGTCACATAAAAGTTTGGGAGGATGTTTGATTTGGACACCAAGCTCACTCAATAGATTTCGCAGCCAAATGACTTCGGATGTAGCATTTGCGATTGCCTTGTATTCCGTTTCAGTTGAAGAACGCGAAACTAATTTATGTCTCGTGGATTTCCAGGAGATGATATTACCACCAAGATAGACGATATAACCTGTGGTAGAGGGGCCATACTCTTTTGATCCGCCCCAGTCCGAGTCACTAAAAGCACTTAGAGTAAGAGGTTGAGCCTTGCACAGGAAAATACCATGATAAATGGTGCCTTTTAAGTATCGAAGCAAGCGTTTGAGAGCTTGCCAATGTGCAGCGGATGGGTGATGAATGAATTGAGAGAGCTTGTTGGTAGCATATGATATATCTGGTCTCGTCATTGCAAGATATTGTAGTTGACCTACTACCTTGCAAAAATTGGTTGCATCAACTGCAGTAGGGGAGTGATTTGGAGTGAGAGGGCTGGTATGACTCATTGGTGTTGTTACCTCCTTAGCACCTGCCATGTCTTGAGCATGAAGAATGTCTCTGATGTGATTATGTTGTGAGAGGAACAAGCCATCAGTGGTCCGAATGGCCTCAACTCCAAGAAAATGGTGAAGGTCACCAAGGTCCTTTAATGCAAACTTGTCATTTAACCTGCGAATAAAGGCATGAATAAATGTAGTGTCGTTGCCGGTAATCAAGATGTCATCGACATAGACAAGTAGATAAGTGGTGCTGCTTCCATCAATATAAATGAATAAAGATGCATCAGCTATGGAGTTTTTAAACCCACTAGACAAAAGAAAATTCTTGAGTTCAATATACCACGCGCGAGGAGCCTGTTTGAGGCCATAGATGGCTTTACGTAGCTTACAGACATGATTAGGGTATTCCGAATGCGTGAAGCCTGGAGGTTGAACCATGTACACATCTTCTTCAAGATTGCCATTCAAGAAGGCATTGTTGATTTCAATTTGAGGAATGGGCCAGTTTTGAGCTAACGCAATGCAGAGAATGACCCGGATTATGACAGGTTTAGTGATGGGGCTAAAAGTATCAGTGTAATCAATACCCGGGCATTGGTGAAAGCCTTTAGCTACTAACCGGGCTTTGTACTTTTGAACAGTGCCATTCGGAAACCTTTTAACATGAAAAACCCATTTGTTTCCCACAAGATTATGTGACTCTTTTGGAACCAATTCCCATGTGTTATTTTGGAGTAGAGCATTGAACTCCTCAGACATGGCATCTCTCCATTTAGATTGTTTTATGGCTTGAGTAAAGCATGTGGGTGCAAGGGCATCAGGTATGGGGTGCGCTGTAGATGTGTTTACGAATGAGGGACCGAAGTATTTAGGATTCTTGGTACGTTGTCGTGTGGTGCGAGGTGGAGTCATGGAGGTTGAAGCTTCGGAGGTGGATGTAGTGGTTTGGGCTTGGGAGGCGGACGTAGTAGTTTGAGCTTGGGAGGTGGATGGAATGGTTGTGGAAGGTGATGGAGTTGGATCAACAGGAGGTATGGGGATGGATTCTGGGGTGTCGAGTGCATTCTGAGAGGTTGTAAGAGTGATGGGTTGAGGTTTTGTAATTAATGGAATAGGTGGAGAGGGTGACTGATCATCAGGAGTGTCATGGTCACTTGGATCTGGTGTATCATGGTTATTTGTATCAGGTGTAATAGTGTCAGGAAGGTCATGTGAAGACATACCAGGAAGATCAGAGTAGTTGACATTTGACTGATGTAGAGGAAACTCAGTTTCAATGAATTGGACATGGCGGGAAATGTAAAGTTTGTGTGATTTAGGATCATAGCACTTGTATGCCGATTGAGATGTGGAGTACCCAAGAAAGACACACGGGGTTGATTTTGGTTGTAGTTTGGAGATGTTGTAAGGTTTTAGCCATGGATAACATAGGCATCAAAATACTTTTAGACGCGTGTAATTTGGTTTGCGATGAAAGAGTGTTTCGAGGGGAGACTTGGTGTTGAGTGTAGGGGTAGGTAACCTGTTTATAAGGTACGCTGCAGTTGTAACAGCATTTGACCAAAAATTAGACGGGAGACCCACCTATTGGAGTAAGGCTAGAGCTGTAGATAAGAGGTTTCGATGTCTGCGTTCGGCGATGCCATTATGTTTTGGTGTGTGTGGTGGGGTTGTAAAATGGGAGATGCCATGATTGTTTAAGTATGGAGCAAGGGCCACATATTCACCTCCATTGTCACTATAAATAGCACGTATTGGATGTTGAAGATAGGTTTCGGCAAGTCGTTTAAATTATGGAAAAATAGATACAACATCTGATTTACGTTTAATGGGATATAACCATATGTACCTAGAAAAGTGATCTACGAATGTTACATAGTATATGTTGTGATCATGGGATTCATTTGTTGGACCCCATACATCCGAAAAAACTAGTTGCAAAGGTTTAGTGCTAATAAGTGATGAATCCGCAAATGATAATTTGTGACTTTCATTGCAATGACATGAGTTACAATAAGAAATGGAACTAGAATCGGAAGTACATTGTAACTTTGCAGATTTAATAATGAAAGATAAAATGCGTGAAGATGGGTGACCAAGCCTTAGGTGCCATCTTTTATTATCGCATGTTGATATCAAATTGAGTTGAGGAGTGCCCGGAGCTGGTAAGTAATATAAATCATTGTACCTACCCCCGCGAAGAAGTGGCGCCCCCGTGATCAAATCCTTCACAAGAAAAGAATAAGGAAAAAATTCCAATGACACTTTGTTAGAACGTGCAAATTTAGCAACAGAAATAAGATTGCGTTTGCAAGAAGGCACACATAGAATATCAGTAAGTTTAAATGTACGAGAGGGACATTGAAAATATGTTTGTCCAAGGTGAGATATTTTTAAACCTGTGCCATCGCCAAGAACAATTTTCTCTGGGCCACCATAGTCGGAGAATGAGTGTAGGGACTGCGGGTCAGAAGTGACATGATGTGATGCCCCGGTGTCAATAATCCAGTCTTGGGAATTTTGGTGAGAGGTAGTAGTGTAGTTGGCTGTAGGAGAGACTTCATTGTCTTTTAAGAACCGAGCTAGGGTGCGGCAATCTTTTGCGAAGTGTCCTACTCGTGAGCAAAAATTGCACGTTGCATCGCTATTGTATGGTGGTGAAGAGCTGTGACAACCCGGAAATTTCTGAGTTAATTTAAACAAAAACCTCTACATGACTTCATTTAACTTTGAACGAATACCGACGATTCACGAACAAATAATTTTAAAACTTGAAATATAATACGACTTAATTGTTATAACTAAAAATGTAAAACTTTATAATATTATTACTTTTATTATTATTATTAGTATTAATATCAGTATTAGTTATATTATTATTTGCAATATATAATGAAATGTGATACAATTAAATTGTAATATTATTATTATCATTTCTAGTATTATTGTTATTATTATTATTATTAAGAGTATTATCATTACTAATATTATTATCATTATTGTTAGTATTAGTAATATCATCATTATTATTATTTGTATTATCATTTTTGTTATTAAACTTATTTATCATTTTTTTTTACTAGTATCTTATCAATATTATTATTAATATTATTAACATAATTATTATTAATTAGTATTATTTTGACATTATTAATATCATTAATATTATTATTAATTTTAGTATAATTATTAGCATTTTTATTATATTTATTAATATTATTAAAAAAATATACAGATATATATTAAAGAAAAAAAAAGACAGGAACCTAATACCTAATTTAGGTCACCAAATTCTTAATTATATATCGTGATTATTTTTTTAATCATTCTCTGATTAATTGAAATCCAGTCGACATATACAAATACATTATAATTAAATCTAATGGAGTACCAGTTGATCACACGTTCTATATATACTCACTGCAGTTCATGAATCAAATTCAGGAAAAAAAACAAAAAAAGAGTTCGTTCCCTGTTGTTGTTCATTTTTTTAAAAACTCGAATTCGAATCATTTTTCAAATTGTGTTAATGTCATGTTGTTAGTAATCATCCACTTAATCTATCTGCAAAATCCGAGGTTCCAATTCATTATATCAAGCTTTAATTCGTGAGTCAAAGTTTTAAAATCAAAAAGTCAACTCATTGTTCATCGTAAAATTTGAATTCATGTTTCTGTTTTAATTTAAATTGATGATTCCTAACGTTTCTAGGAATGATTTAAAACCTTTTTCATTTAGGAATCAGAAGCTAATACGTTTTCTAAATCGAAATCAATTTATTTTTTTTTCTTTTTCAAACCGAAGGCAGCAGTAGCAGCTGCACTCTTAAATTTTTTTATTTTATTTCTTTTTCGTTTCTGTTAAATTCAAACAATCACGCGGTGTTTATGTTTCAATTTTACAACATAATTCAACGGTAATTTAGCTTTTATGGGTTTGATTGTTCTTTGATCGAATTGAACTTTTGAAGAAGAAGAAGAAGAAAGGAACTAAAACAGAAAATTAGTTATATAAATTTGGAAATCGTTTAATATCATAAAAGTAGCAACAGCGGAGTGGTGTGTGGTGTTAGCGGGTGAGCGAGAGGTCACGGGTTCGAGCCCCGTCTTGGGCATTTCTTTTTGATAAACTTTCTAAAGGTAGTTTTCTTTATCAAGTTTTTATTTTTATTATTAATGTTATTATTATTAGCGTTATAATTATTATCATTATTATTATTATTATGATTTTAATCATTATTATTATTATTAGTACTATAACTATTATTATTATTACTAATAAAAATTATCAAGTATTATTAACATAATTAAAATTAAAAATTTCAATTACTATTATTATTGTTACTACTAAAACTATTATTACTAGTATTATTAGTAGTGTTATTATTGTATTATTATTATCATTTTACCACTAGTATCATTATTGTTATCATTATTAATATTATTATTGTTATAATTATTATTACTATCAGTATTTTCATTACCCTTATAATCAAATATAACTTTTGATTATTAATATTAATATTATTTTACTAAATAGATATTATGTATATAAAAACGTATTTACGATTAATATTACATATAAGTATGTGTTAACCATATTATCAATTTTATATGAATATTCATATATAACAAATTAGATATTTTTAAAACAAACCAAATATATATTAATATAATTATATAAATATTTATCATTTTGGATACATATATACAAATTATATATATATATATATATATATATATATATATAATATATATATATATAATATATAATATAAGTTATAATATGTGAAATTGTTTAATTACGATTATAAGTTTTAATATATATAAAACTAATATAGGTTCGTGAATTCGAGGACACCTCTGTACTTGTTCAAGTGTATCATGCGCATATCATACAAACTATCGTATCGTGAGTTCATCTGCTCCCTTTTTATATATTTTTGGGCTGAGAATACATGCGCAACTTTTATAACTGTTTTACACGTATCAACTATTAAACTGTGATATGTTGGGCTATGACCAGCAAGTCCCCAACCGAAAAGTATAAACGATAACTTATTATAGGGAAAACTTGAAAGTCTAGTCTAAATATCAGTACCAACTGTTAAACTATGCTATACCCGGCTATGTCCGACTAAGTCCCTACAGTGATATTTTTAATTGCTGCGGCATTCTTAATTATTGGGGATAGGCCTATCGGGAGTAATGTCCCCGATACATTTGACTAAGTCTTTGTATTACTTGATAATGAAATTAAACGACAAAGACAGAACAACTTGTCACGGGGCAAACAACGTTTAGTCTAAATATCACGCACTGGCATAAATTTTTGATCCTGCGAGAGATCAACTTGACTGGATCTGAGTAATCTACTTATGAAAACAAATCTTGTGGTCTAACACTATTACTGAAATCATTATTTATGACAAACCTATGAACTCACTCAACCTCGTGTTGACTTTTTAAGCATGTTTATTCTCAGGTACTTAAATATTGCTTCCGCTGTATATCTACTGCTTTGATGATGATTGCTTGCTATGCTTGGAGTCTTCATTACATATCATATCAATTAAAGACATATTTATCTTCCGCTGCAAAACTCAACAAAACGTCTCATGTAGAGTCGTTCTCGTTTATACAACTGGATTTGATATAATTAGTCACAAAAACCCCAGGACCTATTTGGGGGTGTGATATATTATTATCAGAGCAGGTTGTTGTAGAGAACCAGGATTGCATTTTATGTGTGCCTTATATAATTAGGTACCTTAGCAATGTAGGACTACAACTTTCCCTGACCATAATGCCTTTAATTGTTGCTTTTAACTGTTAAATGCTACACTATACCTTAGAAACTATGCTTATTAAATTCTTTAATATTTCTTAGAATCCGAGCCAATTTGAGAACTCTGTCTACTCTCCAATTATGCCACCACATTCAAATTGTAGTGACCTGAACTTTTCCATGTTTATATATATTAATTGAGATTGATATTTACATGACTAAATGTTTCCAACGTGTTAAGTAATCAAACTTGTTAAGACTTGATTAAATGAAATAAGTTTCATATAGACAATTGATCACCCATGTTGACCAGCGATTCACGAACGTTACAAAATTGTAAAAACTACATGTTGTGGTATATATATATACATATATATATGGTTGACATAAGATTATGATGAGTAAGTATCGCACTAAGTATATTAACAATGTGTGATATACATAAAAAAATGAGATTACTAAGTTAAGAAACTCGAAATGATATATATAACGATTATCGTTATGATAACGTCTACTAAATACATATGTATCATATTAAGATATTGATACACTATATTTAACATGATAAAATGATATTTAAATATATCATTAAGTGTGTTAATAATGAACTACATATGTAAAAACAAGACTACTAACCCAAGAATTACGAAACGAGTCTTATATGTAACGATTATCGTTGTAACGATATTTTAATGTATATATCATATTAAGAGATATTCATACATCATAATATCATGATAATATAATAATTTAACATCTCATTTGATATAATAAATATTGGGTTAACAATATTAATTGAGATCGTTAACTTAAAGGTTTCAAAACAACACTTACATGTAACGACTAACGAAGACTTAACGACTCCATTAGAATGTATATACTTGTTGTATTTTGATATGTATTCTTACACTTTTGAAAGACTTCAAGAGACATATCAAAATACTTCTACTTAACAAAAATGCTTAAAATTACATTCTCGTTCAGTTTCTTCAACAATTCTACTTGTATGCACCCGTATTCGTACTCGTACAATACACAGCTTTTAGATGTATGTACTATTGGTATATACACTCCAATGATCAGCTCTTAGCAGCCCATTTGAGTCACCTAACACATGTAGGAACCATCATTTGGAAACTAGCATGAAATATCTTTTAAAATTACAAAAATGTGAGTAATCATTCATGACTTATTTACATGAAAACAAAATTACACATCCTTTATATCTAATCCATATACCAACGACCAAAAACACCTACAAACACTTTTATTCTTCAATTTTCTTCATCTAAGTGATCTCTCTCAAGTTCTATCTTCAAGTTCTAAGTGTTCTTCATAAATTTCATAAGTATAGTTTCATAAAAATCAAGAATACTTCCAAGTTTGCGAGTCTACTTCCAAGCTTTCTAATCCATTCCAAGTAATCATCTAAGATCAAGGAACCTTTTTTATTTAAAGTAGGTTATCTTTCTAATTCAAGGTAATATTCATATTCAAACTTTGATTCAATTTCT
Organism: Rutidosis leptorrhynchoides; assembly: GCF_046630445.1. Classification (NCBI taxonomy): domain Eukaryota; kingdom Viridiplantae; phylum Streptophyta; class Magnoliopsida; order Asterales; family Asteraceae; genus Rutidosis; species Rutidosis leptorrhynchoides. The sequence continues at coordinate 125,141,816 of NC_092338.1, read as the reverse complement.
ACAACTATAACAATCTTATTTCGAGTGAAAATCTTACTTGAACTGTTTTCGTGTCATGATTCTGTTTCAAGAAATTTCAAGCCATCCAAGGATCCTTTGAAGCTAGATCCATTTTTCTCATTTCCAGTGGTTTTATCCAGAAAACTTGAGGTAGTAATGATGTTCATAACATCATTCGATTCATACATATAAAGCTATCTTATTCGAAGGTTTAAACTTGTAATCACTAGAACATAGTTTAGTTAATTCTAAACTTGTTCGCAAACAAAAGTTAATCCTTCTAACTTGACTTTTAAAATCAACTAAACACATGTTCTATATCTATATGATATGCTAACTTAATGATTTAAAACCTGGAAACACGATGAACACCATAAAATCGGATATACGCCGTCGTAGTGAAACCGGGGGCTGTTTTGGTTTGGATAATTAAAAACTATGATAAACTTTGATTTAAAAGTTGTTCTTCTGGGAAAATGATTTTTCTTATGAACATGAAACTATATCCAAAAATCATGGTTAAACTCAAAGTGGAAGTATGTTTTCCAAAATGGTCATCTAGACGTCGTTCTTTCGACTGAAATGACTACCTTTACAAAAATGACTTGTAACCTGTAATTCGACTATAAACTTATACTTTTTCTGTATATATTCATAAAGTTAAGTTCAATATGAAACCATAGCAATTTGATTCACTCAAAACGGATTTAAAATGAAGAAGTTATGGGTAAAACAAGATTGGTTATTTTTGCTTGTTGTAGCTACGTGAAAATTGATAACAAATCTATATTAATCATATCCTAGCTAACATATATTGTATTATACATGTATTCTAATATATTATGTAATCTTGGGATACCATAGACACGTATGCAAATGTTTTGACATATCATATCGACCCATCTATATATATTATTTAGAACAACCATAGACACTCTATATGCAGTAATGTTGGAGTTAGCTATACAGGGTTGAGGTTGATTCCAAAAATATTTATAGTTTGAGTTGTGATCTAGCCTGAGACGTGTATACACTGGATCGTGGATTGATTCAAGATAATATATATCGATTTATTTCTGTATATCCAATTATGGACAACTAGTTGTAGGTTACTAACAAGGACAGCTGACTTAATAAACTTAAAACAGTACAACGTATTAAAAATGTTGTAAATATATTTTGAACATACTTTGGTATATATGTACATATTTGTTATAGGTTCGTGAATCGACCAGTGGCCAAGTCTTACTTCCCGACGAAGTAAAAATATGTGTGGCGGGTTAGTCGTAAAGGAGGTTCTCACAGTGTTACCTGTGATGAAGCATTGGCTCTTACTCCTTGTGATCCCTTACGAGGGTTGGCAGTAGCCGAGAGGCAGGCCCTAAAATCAGTATCTGAGGTACACTCAGTGGTCACCAGGCGGTTAGCTGGGAAGGCACTGGGTGGGACGGTGGTTGTCCCCACTGTAATTTCAGTTGGTATCCGAGCGTTGGTCTTAGAGAACTAGAAAATTGCATTAGTGTGTCTTACTGAGTTTGTTAGGATGCATTAATGAGTCTGGACTTCGACCATGTTTTTCTTCAAAAACGATTGCTTAACATTTTTTTGTTGGAAACTATATATTATTAACATGTAAATATTATGTGATATATTAATCTCCTAACGTGTTTGATATTGTGTGATAGATGTCTACCTCTAGTACAAATCCCATTGATTCACCTAATAATAATGAAGATTCGAATATATTTTGGGAAGATTCACAAATTCCCGAAGAGGAACCGGAAGAGGAGGAACCGGAAGAGGAGGAACCAGAAGAAGAGGAACCAGAAGAGGATGAATCGGAAGAGGAGGAACCAGAAGAAGAAGAGGTTCCGAAGGAAGAAATATTGATACCTATAGTAAATCGATTAAATAAAAGAAAATCCTCAACCAACGGACCAAAGTTAATAATGGTCAATGGTGTTTCTGCCGAGGAAGCAAAATATTGGGAAGATTACCAATTTTCCGATGAATCGAATCCCGATGAGGATTCCGATGATGTTATAGAAATTACCTCGACCCAATTTAATAAAGCGAAAGAAAATAATAAGGGAAAATTTATAAAAATAGAGAAACCCGATTCCAACCCCGATGAACTTTATATGTATCGACAACATCCGTATTTCCTAAATTGTAACAATGACCTGGGAACCTCTAAACCACCAGGTTTTTCTAAGCCATTATGGAAAAGGACGGCTCATATTAGAGGAACACAATATATTCCTAGAAAATTAGGAAAATGAACCAAGTCCGAAGAAGAAGAAACCAGTGATTCAGATTAGAAGGTTGTAATCATGTTGTGTATTATATGTATTGTAGTGTACTTGTACTTTTATGTTCTATGTAAAAATTGCTTGTATTGTTTGTTAATTATCTTTTACGAATCTAATCCTTGTCTATTTTACAGTATAAAAACAAAAATGGACGTTAAGGGTAGACAACCGAATATTTTAGAAGACCTACCAGAGGATATGATTGAGGAAATCTTGTCTAGAGTCGGTCAGAATTCATCAGCACATTTAGTTATGGTGAAATTAACTTGTCAAACATTTGAAAGACTTTCCAGAAATGCCTTAGTTTATAAAAGGCTTTCTTTTGATAGGTGGGGTATATCACATTGGGGAGACCGTAAGTTACGCCGTGTTTTCTTTAAAGCGTTAAATGCGGGGAACCCAAATGCAATTTTACGCTACTGGTTAAGAACCTATTTTGACTCAACATATCCCAACATAGAATTTCGTGAATTAGAAAGAGCTTCTAACATGCAACATAGGATTTCGTGATTGATGAGCAATTCCTCTCGGGTTACGTGGATGGTATGGAGACAATGCGTAATAACTTGGTACCGAGAAAGATAGAAATCTTTGTTTGGCGTGCCCTCAAAAAACGAATACCAGTTCGGTGCGAACTCGACAAAAGGGGTATCGATCTTCACTCCGTGAGATGCCCTCTTTGCGATGATGAGTTAGAATCTGCGGATCACATTTTAATCTTTTGCAAACACTCTATAGATATATGGGATCGGGTTTTTAACTGGTGTCACTTGGGATCCTTCTCAAATTATAGTTTGGGTGAACTCCTACACGGTAACATACCAAATGCATGCTCGGGTTTCGGCAAAAAACTAATACAAGCCATTGAATGGATTTGTGCGTATTTCATATGGAAAAATCAGAACAACATGGTCTTTCGCAATAAACATTGGACCGCTCCAGTGATTCTTAATGAAATACAAATTAAGTCTTTTGAGTGGATTTCGAGAAGATCGAAGGGAAAAAACTTTGATTGGTTGATTTGGCTCCATAATCCAAACGTGTATCTTACCTTGTATTTTGTGTGTTGTTTTATAATATCTCGTGTTGCTTGGTTTGCTCACTTTGCAAACTAAGTTGTGTCGTGTCTTGTAACCTTTTGCTGTAAGTGGCCATAATTTTGTAGGCACTTACTCTATTGTACATATCGCTTTTATAATTGAATATACTTGCTTGCTTTTCAAAAAAAAAACATAAAGAAGCATGTTATGCTTACGGATTAGTGATGTTCGCTTCTTACCTAAGTGGGAAAAAGAACATCGAATTGCAACTTTTAAATAAAACCTTCCCACAAGTGACGGATTCAGTAGTTGGGGTGAGAAACAAGGTTTTTAGATTATTACGGGGTTGTTGGACATTACGAAACCCTCGTCCTTTTGACGACATTACAACATGCTGCCTAGCTAATGGTCATAACGGTTATTTTCCACAAGACTAAGGATGGGAAGTCGTCTTAGTAAAACCAGAATGCATGACTTGTTTCTGGACTTATGAATTACGTGTCTTTATTTCCTTTGCTGAACAACTTGCGTATTAACTAGATTTATCTTCAAAACTGTCCTGTATCATAGTGTACTATATTTCATGTTATATGTAATATAGTGAAGTTGTAAGTTTGAAGAATATTTGTATGTGATATATTATTATAATCAGTTTTTCATATGGAATTGTAGTAGTTGAATTGTATATTAGCTACTAAGTATGAACTTAACGGGTAGGTAGTACCCGAATTTAAAATTATAAAACGCTAATATGAAGAAAAAGCTTTTATAAATGAGTTCATATTATGCTACGAGATACTATTAACTACTCTTAATATTCTGTATGATTAAATGGTTTCATTTGACTATTTTGAAGAAAATGGCACCGACTACTCGACACACCTTGAATATGAGCGAAGAGGAATTTCGTGCCTTTCTTGCTTCAAACTTAGCCGCAGTACAGGCTGCGCTACATACCAACAATAACTCTGAATCTAGCAATGCAGCTAACGGTGCAAGAAATCGTGTAGGATGCTCCTACAAAGAATTCACTGCCTGCAAACCTTTGGAATTTGATGGAACCGAAGGACCAATTGGATTGAAACGGTGGACCGAGAAAGTCGAAATAGTGTTTGCCATAAGTAAGTGTACTGAAGGAGACAAAGTGAAGTACGCTACGCATACCTTCACAAGTATTGCGTTAACATGGTGGAATACCTATCTAGAGCAAGTGGGACAAGATACTGCTTACGCGCTACCGTGGTCAGCATTCAAGCACTTGATGAACGAGAAGTACTGTCCCAGAACCGAGGTCAATAAGCTCAAGTCAGAACTTAGAGGGTTACGAACACAGGGATTCGATATTACTTCATACGAAAGACGATTCACAGAATTGTGCCTATTGTGTCCGAGAGCGTTCGAAGATGATGAAGAGAAGATCGACGCGTTTGTGAAAGGGTTACCGGAGAGAATCCAAGAAGATATAAGTTAACACGAGCCTGCCTCCATACAAAAGGCATGTAGAATGGCTCACAAACTAGTGAACCAGATTGAGGGAAGAATTAAAGAACAGGCGGCCGAAGAGGCCAACGTGAAGTTAGTCAAAAGAAAGTGGGAGGAAAACGGTGATAAGAGTCACCAAAACAACAACAACTATCCCAACAATCGCAACATCAATCGCAACTACAACAAACGGCACAACAACAACAACAACAACAACAACAACAACAACAACAACAACAACAACAACAACAACAACAACAACAACAACAACAACAACAACAACAACAACAACAACAACAACAAAAACAACAACAACAATCATCCCAACAACAATAACAACCGCAACAATAACAACAATCAGAAGCAGCTATGTCAAAGGTGTGAAAAGTATCACTCGGGGTTTTGCACCAAATTTTGCAACAAGTGTAAAAGAAATGGTCATAGCGCGGCGAAGTGTGAGGTCTACGGACCAGGGGTTAACAGAACGACAGGAACAAATGGTGTCGGAACGAGTAATGGCGGAGCAAGTAGTCTCGAAGCAAGTTATGCCAATGTAGTTTGTTATAAATGTGGAAAACCGGGCCACATTATTAGAAATTGCCCGAACCAGGAGAACACGAATGGACAAGGCCGCGGAAGAGTTTTCAATATTAATGCGGTAGAGGCACAGGAAGACCCAGAGCTTGTTACGGGTACGTTTTTTATTGACAATAAATCTGCTTACGTTTTATTTGATTCGGGTGCAGATAGAAGCTATATGAGTAGAGATTTTTGTGCTAAATTAAGTTGTCCATTGACGCCGTTGGATCGTAAATTTTTACTCGAATTAGCAAACGGTAAATTAATTTCAGCATATTATATATGCCGGAATCGAGAAATTAAACTGGGTAGCGAAATATTTAAGATTGATTTGATACCAGTAGAGTTAGGGAGTTTTGATGTAATAGTTGGCATGAACTGGCTGAAGGAGATGAAAGCAGAGATCGTATGTTACAAAAATGCAATTCGCATTGTACGAGAAGAAGGAGAACCCTTAATGGTGTACGGAGAAAAGGGCAACATGAAGCTACATCTTATTAGTAATTTGAAGGCACAAAAACTAATAAGAAAAGGTTGCTATGCTGTTCTAGCACACATCGAGAAAGTACAAACTGAAGAAAAGAGCATCAGTGATGTTCCCGTCGCAAAAGAATTTCCCGATGTATTTCCGAAAGAAGTATCGGGATTACCCCCACATCGATCCGTTGAATTTCAAATAGACCTTGTACCAGGAGCTGCACCAATAGCTCGTGCTCCATACAGACTCACACCCAGTGAAATGAAAGAATTACAATGTTAGTTACAGGAACTTTTAGAGCGTGATTTCATTCGACCAAGTACATCACCATGGGGAGCTCCTGTTCTGTTTGTGAAGAAGAAAGATGGTACATTCAGGTTGTGTATCGACTACCGAGAGTTGAACAAACTTACCAAAAAGAACCGCTACCCACTACCGAGAATCAACGACTTATTTGATCAACTACAAGGCTCGTCTGTTTATTTGAAGATCAATTTACATTCTGGATATCATCAAATGCGAGTAAAGGAGGATGATATTCCAAAAACTGCTTTTAGGACGCGTTATGGTCATTACGAGTTTATGGTTATGCCATTTGGATTGACTAATGCACCAGCTGTGTTCATGGACCTTATGATCCGAGTGTGTAGGCAATATCTTGACAAGTTTGTCATTGTTTTCATTGATGACATACTTATTTACTCAAAGAATGATCAAGAGCACGAAGAACATTTGAGAAAAGTGCTAGAAGTATTGAGGAAAGAAAAACTGTACGCTAAGTTTTCAAAGTGTGCATTTTGGTTGGAAGAAGTTCAATTCCTCGGTCACATAGTGAACAAAGAAGGTATCCAGGTGGACCCGGCAAAGATCGAAACCGTTGAAAAGTGGGAAACCCCGAAAACTCCAAAACACATACGCCAATTTTTAGGACTAGCTGGTTACTACAGAAGGTTCATCCAAGACTTTTCCAGAATAGCAAAACCCTTAACTGCATTAAGGCATAAAGGGAAGAAATTTGAATGGAAAGATGAGCAAAAGAAAGCGTTTCAATTGTTAAAGAAAAAGTTAACTACGGCACCTATATTGTCATTACCTGAAGGAAATGATGATTTTGTGATATATTGTGACGCCTCAAAGCAAGGTCTCGGTTGTGTATTAATGCAACGAACGAAAGTAATTGCTTATGCGTCTAGACAATTGAAGATTCACGAACAGAATTATACGATGCATGATTTGGAATTAGGCGCGGTTGTTTTTGCATTAAAGACTTGGAGGCACTACTTATATGGGGTCAAAAGTATTATATATACCGACCACAAAAGTCTTCAACACATATTTAATCAGAAACAACTGAATATGAGGCAGCGTAGGTGGATTAAATTGTTGAATGATTACGACTTTGAGATTCGTTACCACCCTGGAAAGGCAAATGTGGTAGCCGACGCCTTGAGCAGAAAGGACAGAGAACCCATTCGAGTAAAAGCTATGAATATAATGATTCACACTAACCTTACTACTCAAATAAAGGAGGCGCAACAAGGAGTTTTAAAAGAGGGAAATTTAAAGGATGAAATACCCAAAGGATCAGAGAAGCATCTTAATATTCGGGAAGATGGAACCCGGTATAGGGCTGAAAGAATCTGGGTACCAAAATTTGGAGATATGAGAGAAATGGTACTTAGAGAAGCTCATAAAACCAGATACTCAATACATCCTGGAACGGGGAAGATGTACAAGGATCTCAAGAAATATTTTTGGTGGCCAGGTATGAAAGCCGATGTTGCTAAATACGTAGGGGAATGTTTGACGTGTTCTAAGGTCAAAGCGGAGCATCAGAAACCATCAGGTCTACTTCAACAACCCGAAATCCTGGAATGGAAATGGGAAAACATTACCATGGATTTCATCACTAAATTGCCAAGGACTGCAAGTGGTTTTGATACTATTTGGGTAATAGTTGATCATCTCACCAAATCAGCACACTTCCTGCCAATAAGAGAAGATGACAAGATGGAGAAGTTAGCACGACTGTATTTGAAGGAAGTCATCTCCAGACATGGAATACCAATCTCTATTATCTCTGATAGGGATGGCAGATTTATTTCAAGATTCTGGCAGACATTACAGCAAGCATTAGGAACTCGTCTAGATATGAGTACTGCCTATCATCCATAAACTGATGGGCAGAGCAAAAGGACAATACAAACGCTTGAATACATGCTACGAGCATGTGTTATTGATTTCGAAAACAGTTGGGATCGACACCTACCGTTAGCAGAATTTTCCTACAACAACAGTTATCATTCTAGTATTGAGATGGCGCCGTTTGAGGTACTTTATGGTAGAAAGTGCAGGTCTCCGATTTGTTGGAATAAAGTAGGGGATAGACAGATTACGGGTCCGGAGATAATACAAGAAACTACCGAGAAAATCATCCAAATTCAACAACGATTGAAAACCGCCCAGAGTCGACAAAAGAGCTATGCGGACAGTAAAAGAAAAGATATAGAGTTTGAAATTGGAGAAATGGTCATGCTTAAGGTTTCACCTTGGAAAGGCGTTGTTCGATTTGGTAAACGGGGGAAACTAAATCCAAGGTACATTGGACCATTCAAGATTATAGATTGTGTCGGACCAGTAGCTTACCAACTGGAGCTACCTCAACAACTCGCGGCTGTACATAACACTTTCCAAGTCTTGAATTTGAAGAAATGTTTTGCTAAAGAAGATCTCACTATTCCGTTGGACGAAATCCAAATCAATGAAAAACTTCAATTCATTGAGGAACCCGTCGAAATAATGGATCGTGAGGTTAAGAGACATAAGCAAAACAAGATACCGATTGTTAAGATTCGAAGGAATGCTCGTAGAGGACCCGAGTTCACCTGGGAGCGTATAGATCAGATGAAAAAGAAATACCCGAATCTATTTCCAGAAGATTCGTCAACACCTTCATCAGCTTAAAATTTCGGGACGAAATTTATTTAACGGGTAGGTACTGTAGTGACCCGAACTTTTCCATGTTTATATATATTAATTGAGATTGATATTTACATGACTAAATGTTTCCAACGTGTTAAGCAATCAAACTTGTTAAGACTTGATTAAATGAAATAAGTTTCATATAGACAATTGATCACCCATGTTGACCGGCGATTCACGAACGTTACAAAATTGTAAAAACTACATGTTGTGGTATATATATAGACATATATATATGGTTGACATAAGATTATGATGAGTAAGTATCGCACTAAGTATATTAACAATGTGTGATATACATAATAAATGAGATTACTAAGTTAAGAAACTCGAAATGATATATATAACGATTATCTTTATGATAACGTCTACTAAATACATATGTATCATATTAAGATATTGATACACTATATTTAACATGATAAAATGATATTTAAATATATCATTAAGTGTGTTAACAATGAACTACATATGTAAAAACAAGACTACTAACCCAAGAATTACGAAACGAGTCTTATATGTAACGATTATCGTTGTAATGATATTTTAATGTATATATCATATTAAGAGATATTCATACATCATAATATCATGATAATATAATAATTTAACATCTCATTTGATATAATAAACATTGGGTTAACAACATTAATTAAGATCGTTAACTTAAAGGTTTCAAAACAACACTTACATGTAACGACTAACGAAGACTTAACGACTCCATTAGAATGTATATACATGTTGTGTTTTGATATGTATTCTTACACTATTGAAAGACTTCAAGAGACATATCAAAATACTTCTACTTAACAAAAATGCTTACAATTACATCCTTGTTCAGTTTCATCAACAATTCTACTCGTATGCACCCGTATCCGTACTCGTACAATACACAGTTTTTAGATGTATGTAATATTGGTATATACACTCCAATGATCAGCTCTTAGCAGCCCATGTGAGTCACCTAACACATGTGGGAACCATCATTTGGCAACTAGCATGAAATATCTCATAAAATTACAAAAATGTGAGTAATCATTCATGACTTATTTACATGAAAACAAAATTACACATCCTTTATATCTAATCCATATACCAACGACCAAAAACACCTACAAACACTTTTATTCTTCAATTTTCTTCATCTAAGTGATCTCTCTCAAGTTCTATCTTCACGTTCTAAGTGTTCTTCATAAATTCCATAAGTATAGTTTCATAAAAATCAAGAATACTTCCAAGTTTGCAAGTCTACTTCCAAGCTTTCTAATCCATTCCAAGTAATCATCTAAGATCAAGGAACCTTTGTTATTTAAATTAGGTTATCTTTCTAATTCAAGGTAATATTCATATTCAAACTTTGATTCAATTTCTACAACTATAACAATCTTATTTCGAGTGAAAATCTTACTTGAACTGTTTTCGTGTCATGATTCTGTTTCAAGAACTTTCAAGCCATCCAAGGATCCTTTGAAGCTAGATCCATTTTTCTCATTTCCAGTGGTTTTATCCAGAAAACTTGAGGTAGTAATGATGTTCATAACATCATTCGATTCATACATATAAAGCTATCTTATTCGAAGGTTTAAACTTGTAATCACTAGAACATAGTTTAGTTAATTCTAAACTTGTTCGCAAACAAAAGTTAATCCTTCTAACTTGACTTTTAAAATCAACTAAACACATGTTATATATCTATATTATATGCTAACTTAATGATTTAAAACCTGGAAACACGATGAACACCATAAAATCGGATATACGCCGTCGTAGTGAAACCGGGGGCTGTTTTGGTTTGGATAATTAAAAACTATGATAAACTTTGATTTAAAAGTTGTTCTTCTTGGAAAATGATTTTTATTAGGAACATGAAACTATATCCAAAAATCATGGTTAAACTCAAAGTGGAAGTATGTTTTCCAAAATGGTCATCTAGACGTCGTTCTTTCGACTGAAATAACTACCTTTACAAAAATGACTTGTAACCTATAATTTGACTATAAACTTATACTTTTTCTATATAGATTCATAAATTTAAGTTCAATATAAAACCATAGCAATTTGATTCACTCAAAACGGATTTAAAATGAAGAAGTTATGAGTAAAACAAGATTGGTTATTTTTGCTTGTTGTAGCTACGTGAAAATTGGTAATAAATCTATATTAATCATATCCTAGCTAACTTATATTGTATTATACATGTATTCTAATATATTATGTAATCTTGGGATACCATAGACAAGTATGCAAATGTTTTGACATATCATATCGACCCATCTATATATATTATTTGGAACAACCATAGACACTCTATATGCAGTAATGTTGGAGTTAGCTATACAGGGTTGAGGTTGATTCCAAAAATATATATAGTTTGAGTTATGATCTAGCCTAAGACGTGTATACACTGGGTCGTAGATTGATTCAAGATAATATGTATCGTTTTATTTCTGTACATCTAATTATGGACAACTAGTTATAGGTTACTAACAAGGACAGCTGACTTAATAAACTTAAAACAATAAAACGTATTAAAAATGTTGTGAATATATTTTGAACATACTTTGATATATATGTACATATTCGTTATAGGTTCGTGAATCGACCAGTAGCGAAGTCTTACTTTCTGACGAAGTAAAAATATGTGAAAGTGAGTTATAGTCCCACTTTTAAAATCTAATATTTTTGGGATGAGAATACATGCAGGTTTTATAAATGATTTACAAAATAGACACAAGTACGTGAAACTACATTATATGGTTGAATTATCGAAATCGAATATGCCTCTTCTTATTAAGTCTGGTAATCTAAGAATTAGGGAACAGACACCCTAATTGACGCGAATCCTAAAGATAGATCTATTGGGCCTAACAAATCCCATCCAAAGTACCAGATGCTTTAGTACTTCGAAATTTATATCATATCCGAAGGGTGTCCCGGAATGATGGGGATATTCTTATATATGCATCTTGTTAATGTCGATTACCAGGTGTTCACCATATGAATGATTTTTATTTCTATGTATGAGATGTATTTTGAAATATGAAATCTTGTGGTCTATTATTATGATTTGATAATAGATAGGTTAAACCTATAACTCACCAACATTTTTGTTGATGTTTTAAGCATGTTTATTCTCAGGTGATTATTAAGAGCTTCCGCTGTTGCATACTAAAATAAGGACAAGATTTGGAGTCCATGCTTGTATGATATTATGTAAAAACTGCATTCAAGAAACTTATTTTTGATGTAATATATTCTTATTGTAAACCATTATGTAATGGTCGTGTGTAAACGGTATATTTTAGATTATCATTATTTGATAATCTACGTAATGCTTTTAAACCTTTATCGATAAAATAAAGGTTATGGTTGTTTTAAAAATGAATGCAGTCTTTGAAAAACGTCTCATATAGAGGTCAAAACCTCGCGATGAAATCAATTAATATGGAACGTTTATAATCAATATGAACGGGACATTTCACAAATGCGACACCTGTTGATTCTGCTGACTCTGGCTCTAATCATTCACCGGTATATAAACCAACGAGTACTTCCGAATGGGAAGCTATTCAAAGCCTTCCTAACTACAATGGTGACTACTCAGGCTACGAGCCCGAAAAAGAGCCTATTGAGGAATCGTCTAAAAACTTATCTCTAAAGAGAAAGCAAACCGAAACCGCTACTGCTGATAAAGCCGGTCCATCAAAAAGGGCTAGCTCACCATTTCATGAAAACATCGCTCAGATAGAGGCACGCCTAAATAACCTAGAGAAAGAAAACAAAATCTTGAAAGAGATCATCATAGAATCCTTCAGAACTCAAACCGAAAGGCTAGAAGAACTTGTAAAGTATAACACAGAAAAAGTGATGGAGAAGGTGATGGAAGTAAAGGACGATGAAGAACGCAATAACCGCTGGGGAAAACAATCTCTTGCCTATTTGAGAGAAGATGTTGACCTTAGATTAAAGATGGAGGAAGACCATATGAATAATCAACTTTCTATGAGGGACTACATGTACCATGTAATCAACAATGATGTTTCCAATCTTTATGATAACCTCGAGTATCTTTATGAGGAACAAAAAGAGAAGAACGAGAAAGTTGAAAAGTTTTTGAAGAAGGTTGAGGACGAGAAAAAGACATATGAAGACTACTTCAATCTTAATATTTCCTAGTTATTTTTCCTATTTTCTATCTATGCAAAGGCTAGGCCTTAAACTATTTCTATCCCCGAATCGTGTAATAAGAAGGCTTGTTTAAAGCCTCGTTCTTAATAAAATAAAGTGTTTCGTTTATATCATATTCATCTTTATTCCACTTAATTTTTTTTTCAAACTTATGACCTATCAGATTTATCAAACTTCTATACACCCTTATGTTATTGAAGATAATGGTTCGTCCACAAGCTCCTGCTACTACTCCAAACACTCACGTATCTTATGCCTTTATGCATTGGTTTGCGAACTAGAAAATGTCACTGGGTTATCACAGTATACGAATTGAAATTCTTTAATCAATATCTGGTTACAAACTTATTATTTATAATCTCAACACGTCATACCACCATTATTACATAAATGGAGGACACATCATATCTTATCATATCTATCCCAATAGACTTTGTCTAACACTTTTCCTAAATTTCCTCCGTAAATTACGGAAATCTTTTTGCTATAAATGCGTATACAAGGAGACGAATATATCATTCAGTATTCAATACCCACTTCATATCAAACTCTATTCCAAACAGATAATATGAATTTCTCGAACTCCTCGAGCTCTAATGGCAGCGTAACCAGAACAAACGAACCAATCAGCCATCATCTGTTCTGGATGAATTGGAGATGGGTTTGTAGCCATCTCAATCAATGGAGGCAAGAAGAAGGTGATCCCTTCCACCAACCAAATTCACCTCTTGGCGAAGAACCTGAAGCACTTACCGGCAAACCAGTTCGGAACACCATTTTCTCTCTTCTTTCCAGAGTATCCCGTCACGAATATATAATATCGAAGATTCTAGATCTTATTCACCCCCTTGTTCCAACCGCCAATCATCCCGAAATAGTAGAAGAAGTCAATGAGCTTCGCGCTCGAGTGGTGAAGCATCAGTAGCACCAGCAGCATAACCAGCATCACCACCAGTACCATCAGTACCATCAACATCACCACCAACAGCATCAGCTTCATCAACAACAACATTCGCATCCCACGCCTCAACATCACACTCAGTACCTCAAAAATCAACATCATACGCCCATAGATACCAAGGAATATTGGTAATAATGAGTTAAGATGTATTGACTCATTCTTCGTGAAGAGTTATATATGTATACCTTATATATATAGGATTTGGAACAATAATAAATCTTGTCGTACTAAGCAATTACGTGTGAATCTCAACTAGTATGTACTACTTGGTTAATTCATATCACTAATATGCTATGATGTACACCCTTCGTTAATGACTTAACAATTGTTAATCACTGCTTCAACACAATAAACTACATTTCATAATAAATCAAGTGTAACGATGAATATATTGATTCATAACTTCATTAGCGAAATATTTCGCGACAATTATGAAATCTCTAAGGTTTTGGAGATTATTTACTCTCGTTCCAAACCGCAAATCAGATGAGTTTAATATATATTGACTCATTAAATCCATGATTATATCTGAAGAATACATATATGAACGTATATCTTCATAAAGATTGTAAATTCTGTTATACAAACTGTTAATTGTGAAAATATTTTAACGGGTAGGTAATACCAAAGAAATATTTACATCTCACATTAATACACTGTACATTCTTCAATTTTGATTCATAAATCATTAACTATACGCACTACCTTCACAATGATACACAATCATCTTCATACAAAATCAATTACACATTCTGAAATTAACATATCGGAATTCAAGTAAAGCTTTAGCAGGTCTTATCTTCCTAAAGATTACTACATTCATGAATTATATTCATTTGTATTCTGCAATGAATTATCACATCAAACCACCGAAATTATCATTCATCACTTTTAAAATCAATAACGCCTATTCGTTAACCATTAGATCCGTTCACGATTACAGTCAGCGTTTAATCATCTAAAAATAAAATTTCTTGAAACCATTGATAACCGATGATTCAAATATAGATGCATTAAATGCAGAGGAAACATTGTAGAAGGTCTTAAGGGCCAAAAGTTTGATGATAAAGAATGGTATAAGCTCAGATTTGGGACTGGAAAACGGATTGAGCAAAGTATGAAGGAGGCTGTGGATAAATCAAAAATATTAAACCTGCCTTCAAAGAATCCAAATAATTCAGTTTCTGCTGAGGTCATTAACGAATACCTTGCTCCTGACTATAAACCTTTACGGACAAATCTTCTTTATCATCCTTCGATCTTAGAAATTCTAAGATATCACTGTATCTTTCGTTATAAATATCCTCTATATTTCTGAAGATATCTTTATAACGATTCTTGTCCGCAATTAATTATCTCCTTGCGATATCTTTATCACATCATAAAGGAAACTGTTTTAGTTTCTATATTCTGTAAAATTCAAGTTTAAATTATGAATGATTTGAAGTAGTGTTGGGAATTGAAGCATGAGTTAGTATAATATAATGATGTCAGGCCAACGTGATTATATTACAGTAAGTCATGCTAAATTTTTAATGGAAGATGATGATTCATAGACTCTATAATCATCATTTGCCATGTTACACGACTCTTACATTCTATCTAATCTCTAAACATATCAAGAACATATATTCTTGATAGTTTTATCTGGTAATTTGACAAATCAAGATCGTGCTATTGCTTTCTTAGAACATTAAATATGTTCATTCGAAACTTCATACCTACAAATTCTGGACAATTAATCGCTTTACTTAGAGTCAAGAGGAGAATAAAAAGGCAAAGAGCTCCGACATATAAGGGAAAATATAAAACCCGATAACAACACTGAAATTACAAATCG
Organism: Rutidosis leptorrhynchoides; assembly: GCF_046630445.1. Taxonomy (NCBI): domain Eukaryota; kingdom Viridiplantae; phylum Streptophyta; class Magnoliopsida; order Asterales; family Asteraceae; genus Rutidosis; species Rutidosis leptorrhynchoides. The sequence continues at coordinate 125,125,954 of NC_092338.1, read as the reverse complement.
TGTATATCAATGCGTATAGTAATATAAAGACACAGGAGAACTAAAAACACAATAAATCCTAGAACATAGTAGAAGTAAACAGACTCCTCTGGTGGGAGTTAGAAAAGAAGAATGATTGTGGCGATAACCAATATAAGGTCAAGAACAAGAACTGGATTGAGCATATTAACAAAACTTTTGGAAGTATGAATTGAGAAAGAAAGTATAGAAGTGGTGAAGATAATGAAACGGAAGAAGCTAATTTATAGCAAAATTCCAGACACAGCAATCGAGGCAATTCACCGCATTTAATTAAAGAAAATCCTAATTTTCGTAATTACCGGAGAATCAAATCTTATAAAGATTTCGAAGATTTCTTTAATTCCTTGAAATCCGAAAATCAATCGTAACTACGTCAAAAGTTAAGGCGAACATTTAATTTTCTCATTCACTCTTTTATGATAGCTTCGTTTATACTCTTTCTATAATTTAATTACTTTATCCATATTATTTAATGTCGATAAAACACTAATTCATCATTCTTGTTGTAAAGAATGACGATCTCTATCAAATTTCATGACTATGATTTTCATAAACTCCTCTCTGTTTTGTCTGCCCTAATATTGCAGCATAAACGCTTAAGGTTTTAAATGAGCTCAATATTATTCATAACACATTTCATGTATCCAGTTTACTGAAATGACTTGCATAACATCATCATTTTGAATGATCTCTGCATTAATGATAAAATGCACTTCGTAGAAGAACCTGTAGAAATTATGGTTCGTATGACTTAAACGCTTGAAACAAAACAATATTCTATCCGTTGGAAAACACGCAAGGCCTCGAACATACCTGGGAACGTTGATGTGGTAGCGTGGGGGTACGTGATAGTACTATATTTTACTACGAAATACGTTACAATTTACACAAGTTTTAATTATTTATTTACAAATGGGATATACCTAAACCTTGCTACAACACTATAGGCAGTGTACCTAATCGTACAGTAGTGTAATTTTTAGTAAGTCCGGTTCGTTCCACAGGGAGCGGGCTTATTGCACACTATATTTTTAAACAATTATATTTGTACAAAATATATTATATTAATAATATATAAAAGGGGGTTTACCGTTTAATGACCGGTTTGTCGATTTTATATTTTAAGCGAAGCGTAAAGTAAATGACGATATTTAACCAATATAAAATAAATAACAATAATTAAAATGACAATAAATAAAAGTACGAGGAAATATGAAATAAAATATATTATGCTTATTTAAACTTCCGTAACTATGATGTTTGACATTTTGATTTTAATTTATTGTCCTGGGTTAATTGTCCTTTATCCTGGATGTATTTGAAACCTATCTAGTTTTTGTCCACAATAGTTCATCGATCATAATTATAAAATGCTCGGCAAATTTAACCTTATGCCCGAAGTCAAATATTCCAACTAACTGGGGATTTGAACTGTAACAAGGTCTTAATACTTTGTTTAATGAATACACCAGGTTATCGACTGTGTGTAATCCAAGGTTTTAATACTTTGTTAACAATTACACCAATTACCCTTGAATATAATCCACCCCTGTTTTAATGAGTCCATTGACTATTAATCCATCCCCGTGTCCGGTCAAATGAACAATTATTAGTATTTATAGATATCCCGCCCATCGTGTCCGATCGAGCGTATGTGGTTATTTATATCTACGTCAAATTGTAAATCTCTATATTAATTTAATGAGGTATCATTTAGTTAATATAAATCCCATTAATAGCCTATAGTCTAACTTCCACAAGTGTCGTTCTTTTGTCCAAACCCCAATTATGGTACAAAGCCCAATAACCCCATCTTTAATATTTAGCCCAACATCATAATTACTTCGGCTCAAATAAGCATAATAATAACTTAGTTACGAGACATTAATTTAAAAAGGAGAACATAACTTACATTGAGTATTTATCACGTAGTGTTACACGGACAGAATTTCGACTTCAAAAACCCGTAAAATAACCTTTACATAACCCAAACTAATCTAATATAAAACTAACCTATACTATATATATATATATATATATATATATATATATATATATATATATATATATATATATATATATATATATATATATATATTACAGAGTATTATTATTATTATGTATATATATATTTTTTTATTAAAACTGCAGAAGCTCGTGGCCTTTTATAGGCATTTTGGAATCTGGCTGCTCCGCGAGTCGTGGAGTTTTTGGCCTTCAAACTCCGCGAGTCGTGGAGTTTGATTTTTCAGCTCACAATTTTTTGGATCTTAGCTTGTCGACATAATTTATATATAAATATAAAATATAAATAATTAATATAATTATTTATATATTATATTATATTCTTGTCCATAGTAGACTTGTAATTTTTAGTCCGTTGCGTCGGGCGTTGATAGTTGACTCATGTCCCGGTTCCGGATTTTCGAACGTCCTTTCGTATAATTTAATATCTTGTACTTTGCGTTCCGCAACTTGTACTTTTGTCATTTTTAGACGTTTCTTATCAATAAATTGAACCACTTGGATTGTATCTTGTACATTTGATCTTTTTGGTCATTTGCGTCTTCAAATCATCATTTTCGCCTTTTGTCTTCGCACTTATTTAATATAAACGATTACAACTTAAAATAGGACAATTACAACTAAATAATTTACATGTTGGGAGGATATTGCTACTAAATATATGTTCATTTGGAGCACTATCAAATATCCCCACACTTGAACGTTGCTTGTCCTCAAGCAATACAGAACTTGAAATATAATACATCACACGAATCACTTCTTTATTCTTCACACTTTATACATTAGTGATTTTGAGATGGCGGTATGAACAATGGTAGTAACGATGTGGTTTACAGTCCCACATGACTATAAAAATTTAGATCCTTTAGGAAATTGGATCTTTATGAAAGCATTTGATCTTTTGAAAATTCATTCCAGCTTTTATCCTAGATAAGTTTTCCGGAATAACCCTTCACCGGTGTTTGCAAAATGTTTTTGTGGGTTTTGTGGGTTTCAGATTTGAAAATTTTAGCTCAAAACTTATGGTTTTGTGTCACCCACTTGCTAACCTTGTATTAGGAAAGTAACACGTCCAGTATACTTGCTCCGTATATTACCTTTCGGTAAACTACCGTCCGGTTGTAAAGGAAAGCGTTGAACAAGCAACTGTTAAGGCAATGTCCCCTGACATGCTTTTAATTATGGTCTATAACGTGTCGGACGCAATTACTATCCTTTGTAGGAGCAATAGTAAAGCTCACCCTTATAATTTTCTGGTCTGGCACAAGGTCCTGTCTTCGACCATGCTATGCAACCACCGTTCTTACGGTTGACACCCGATTTGGTTCAGGTGACCTAATGAATTCCAGGTGAATTCCTAGGATTTTACGTTCAATGGTAATGAACGCATTGAAAATGTGTTTTCAGAAAACAAATCGGTTTATAATTTGATCAAAATATTTTCTCGTTCAAGCTCGAGTTTAGATATCATTGAATTCCATGAGTTTGAATTCTCAATCTTTAAGGTCAATCTCAAGGATTGAGTAATATCAGGCTTAAAAGCTGATTTTTGATCTTTTAAGGAGATTATCCTTTCTGGAGATCTGATTCATTAGTCTTATCAAGCTAATTTGCACGGCGCCCTCCCCATTTTACGAGACAGATCCTCTCATGGTTAGGATAAGTCTGACCACTTGGCGACCCTGTTTGATGCCGAGGTCCGTGGATTTCCTGCTGATTTTAGAGATGACTTTTTTAGATTTTTCGTCAACCTACAGCTGGTCTGGACGACAACTTCATGACCTAAATCAAGAAGCGCGTTTCTTTTTCGGAAGACTTTACTTCCTTTTAATGATGGAATTGATTCATCGTGTAGATCCATCTTTTCTTTCAAATATATTACAGTAAATAGGGTAAAACTGATTAAAATCGTCCAAAACAAAAGTACCTGCAATAACTTTACAGAAACATGTGATAGATAGTTTTTAATTGAATAACTTGGTACATTCTCCCCATACTTAGTTTCTTTCTTTGCCTTTTTATTCTCCTTTATTCCATTTTAAATGAATTCAATCGTTTTAGGGTGTTTCTCAATTTATGTCCTTTCCGAGGTAATGATAATTTCGGTATTAACACCTAGTTTTCATCGTTCATAAATATGTATAAACATGATTTTGACTTCATTTCGTTGAAAATTTTTCAAATTTTCACAAAATTTGGCAAATAAACTAAGTGCAAACCCGAGAGAATTTATAACCCTTCCCCACACTTGAGATCATGCAATGCCCTCATTTGCATGAAATCAGACTATAATTATAAATTCATGAGGGTGATTAGTGTAGAAAAGTAATTAAAAATACCCAGTTTGTAATTACAAAGCTCGTCGAATGATAGATGGCGCGCCTCATCGTTCATTCCTTCTTGTTTTATCACACATATTTTTCTTCAAAAACGGTTGCTTTTCTGAACTGTTTGCTAATCTTTAAAAATGAGTCTTTTACCCTAATTTATTATGCATGTTTATTAATGAGTTATGCACTAATCCGAACCCCTAATTTAACGTTAAGTGGGGTTAGACTTCCCCACACTTAGCTGACGACATGTGAAGTCGGTAGAATAAGTTCCACGAATTAAAATAGTGAGCCAGTTATTTACATCTCGGGTGGTGTATAATATATCAATGGGTTTAAAGTTTAGACTCACTCGATCGTCACTACTTAATTCTTTTTTAAGTGTAGCTTTTAGTAAATGGATATGTCTCTTTTCTGGTTCTTGGTCAAATGGATCGATATACACCGACATACTTATTTCTATAGGGTGGACAATTCCTAATATTTCCTTCCTTTTATTCTCAGGATCAAAGTTTTCACCTCTATTACCCAATTGGGTAAAATTCGAGGTGTCATTATCTATTACAGCTCGTAGTTCATTTCCGGTGGATGACTCGTCTATTGAGAATATTGAGTTGGAAGGTTGTGGAATGGTGAAGTTCAGTTTGGCCTCGGGGGTAAAATTTTCAACGTTATCGTATTCCCAAGAGTACCAATTTGTCACCCTTACTTCTTCTTTATCCATTGATGGATCGATGATTTCGTCGGTAGAGGCTAATGTGTCGATATGTTGTGAAATTGGTAAGACTGAATAAAAAGTATCATCGGGATAGTTGGTGATTTCGGAGCTCTCGAATTCATCAAAATTCGATGATATGAGATTTTCTTGCACACGACTCCTCAGATCAACAGGTGTGTAGTCTGATAGAGTTTCAGCTTGCCGGTTTACAAACTCTCTCATTTGTTCATTTTGAGGATTGAGTTCTTCGAGTTTGATTTTCATATTGTCTAATAAATTTTCAGACACGTAATTTTCCTCGTCTACTGGTTGTTGAGTTTGGAAATATTCTTGGGAATAATCCCAATTTGAATTGTATTCTTCATAATCATTCCATTCAGGTTCCGTGGGTGCGTAATTTTCCATAGGAACGTAATAATAACATTCTGATGTTGAGTGATAATCTCCACAGATTTCACAACCAGTTATTGTTTTGTCATTCGTGATCCAAGATTGACCGAACGAATTTTCATCAACACCCGTTTGAGAGTATTGATTTAATTGATTTTGGATATCAAAAAGAGTTTCCATAGCCTTGTTTTCAAAATTTTCCATTTTATTGCGATGGCCAAATTTTAGCTACAATGTGGTGCATTTACTAATTATCCTATTAGTTATAAAAATAGAAAAACTTATATAAGTTGTCCAATTAATAGACTTTTCTGCTTTTGCCCACGTTTCGAATAGCCAAAAGATGCAGCAGGGAGCCAGAACCCTTTAAATCGGAAGCTCACAACTCATCCACTAACAAATCCAACTATTACTACGAAGCAGAAAATTGTCAACGTCCATTAATTTAACCACTTAAATAATTTTTCTTTCCGTTTGAGATATTAGATAAGAAATAGAGAAAATTTCTAAGTCCTAAAAACTAAAGCGTCGAGAAATAAGAAAGAAAAAGAATGCGCGTCGAAAAACGTCGAAAAATAAAAATAAGAAAGTAGCGAGTCGTGACTTAAAAGGCACTAAAATTTTAAAATCGTCGCAAAATTCTAAAACACCTAGATCTTAGTCTAAAGAAATAGCACTTAAGGGATTTAACGGCAAAGCCTAAAAATCTAAAAATAAAAATAAGCTACGGCAAAATACTAGAACTTAAAACTAGCTACGAACAATAAAGATACAAATATTACACTAAAAAAATACAAAATATAAAAATAAACTTAAAGTTGTAAAAAGTACAATTTTTATAAAAATATTATTTTTATATTTTTATTTTATAAAAGTATTAATTTTTATATATAATAACACTAATTAAAAGTAATTATTACAAATTTAATTAAAACTAAAAATTAAATATTAAATTAATTAAACCTAATTAGGGTTTTAAAATAATAATAATTAATATTATTCCGTAATAAATGCGAAGTAGGGTTCCTGGGTGCGCCTGTCAGGGTGGTTCCGCGAGTCGTGGAGTTTTAAGCCTGCAAACTTCGCGAGTCGTGGAGTTTGAAAAACATTTTTTTTTAATTTATATTATTTTTCTAAAAATATATATAAATATATTTATACAAAAATAAATTAAAAATATAGCGTTTCGCCGAGTCCCCGGTAGCGGCGCCAAAAACTTGATGTGGTAGCGTGGGGGTACATGATAGTACTATATTTTACTACGAAATACGTTACAATTTACACAAGTTTTAATTATTTATTTACAAATGGGATATACCTAAACCTTGCTACAACACTATAGGTAGTGTACCTAATCGTACAGTAGTGTAGTTTTTAGTAAGTCCGGTTCGTTCCACAGGGAGCGGGCTTATTGCACACTATATTTTTAAACAATTATATTTGTACAAAATATATTATATTAATAATATATAAAAGGGGGTTTACCGTTTAATGACCGGTTTGTCGATTTTATATTTTAAGCGAAGCGTAAAGTAAATGATGATATTTAACAAATATAAAATAAATAATAATAATTAAAATGACAATAAATAAAAGTACGAGGAAATATGAAATAAAATATATTATGCTTATTTAAACTTCCGTAACTATGATGTTTGACGTTTTGATTTTAATTTATTGTCCTGGGTTAATTGTCCTTTGTCCTGGATGTATTTGAAACCTATCTGGTTTTTGTCCACAATAGTTCATCGATCATAATTATAAAATGCTCGGCAAATTTAACCTTATGCCCGAAGTCAAATATTTCAACTAACTAGGGATTCGAACTGTAACAAGGTCTTAATACTTTGTTTAATGAATACACCAGGTTATCGACTGTGTGTAATCCAAGGTTTTAATACTTTGTTAACAATTACACCAATTACCCTTGAATGTAATCCACCCCTGTTTTAATGAGTCTATTGACTATTAATCCATCCCCGTGTCTGGTCAAATGAACAATTATTAGTATTTATAGATATCCCGCCCATCGTGTCCGATGGAGCGTATGTGGTTATTTATATCTACGTCAAATTGTAAATCTCTATATTAATTTAATGAGGTATCATTTAGTTAATATAAATTCCATTAATAGCCCATAGTCTAATTTCCACAAGTGTCGTTCTTTTGTCCAAACCCCAATTATGGTACAAAGCCCAATAACCCCATCTTTAATATTTAGCCCAACATCATAATTACTTCGGCTCAAATAAGCATAATAATAACTTAGTTACGAGACATTAATTTAAAAAGGAGAACATAACTTACATTGAGTATTTATCGCGTAGTGTTACACGGACAGAATTTCGACTTCAAAAACCCGTAAAATAACCTTTACATAACCCAAACTAATCTAATATAAAACTAACCTATACTATATATATATATATATATATATATATATATATATATATATATATATATATATATATATATATTATATATATTACAGAGTATTATTATTATTATTTATATATATATTTTTTTTATTAAAACTGCATAAGCTCGTGGCCTTTTATAGGCATTTTGGAATCTGGCTGCTCCGCGAGTCGTGGAGTTTTTGGTCTTCAAACTCCGCGAGTCGTGGAGTTTGATTTTTCAGCTCACAATTTTTTGGATCTTAGCTTGTCGACATAATTTATATATAAATATAAAATATAAATAATTAATATAATTATTTATATATTATATTATATTCTTGTGCATAGTAGACTTGTAGTTTTTAGTCCGTTGCGTCGGGCGTTGATAGTTGACTCATGTCCCGGTTCCGGATTTTCGAACGTCCTTTCGTATAATTTAATATCTTGTACTTTGCGTTCCGCAACTTGTACTTTTGTCATTTTTAGACGTTTCTTATCAATAAATTGAACCACTTGGATTGTATCTTGTACATTTGAGCTTTTTGATCATTTGCGTCTTCAAATCGTCATTTTCGCCTTTTGTCTTCGCACTTATTTAATATAAACGATTACAACTTAAAATAGGACAATTACAACTAAATAATTTACATGTTAGGAGGATATTGCTACTAAATATATGTTCATTTGGAGCACTATCAAACGTGAAGACCAAACAAAACGTAAATATTCTCGTCTATGTACGAACAACGCCGATTGATGGCAACAACTAAATTTCGGGACGAAATTTCTATTAACAGGGGGATACTGTGACAACCCGGAAATTTCCGAGTTAATTTAAACAAAAACCTCTACATGACTTCATTTAACTTTGAACGAATACCGACGATTCACGAACAAATAATTTTAAAACTTGAAATATAATACGACTTAATTGTTATAACTAAAAATGTAAAACTTTATAATATTATTACTTTTATTATTATTATTAGTATTAATATCAGTATTAGTTATATTATTATTTGCAATATATAATGAAATGTGATACATATAAATTGTAATATTATTATCATTTCTAGTATTATTGTTATTATTATTATTAAGAGTATTATCATTACTAATATTATTATCATTATTGTTAGTATTAGTAATATCATCATTATTATTATTTGTTAGTATTATTATTTGTATTATCATTTTTGTTATTAAACTTATTTATCATTTTTTTTACTAGTATCTTATCAATATTATTATTAATATTATTAACATAATTATTATTAATTAGTATTATTTTGACATTATTAATAACATTAATATTATTGTTAATTTTAGTATAATTATTAGCATTTTTATTATGTTTATTAATATTATTAAAAAAATATATATAGAGATATATATATTAAAGAAAAAAAATACAGGAACCTAATACCTAATTTAGGTCACCAAATTCTTAATTATATATCGTGATTATTTTTTTAATCATTCTCTGATTAATTGAAATCCAGTTGACATACACAAATACATTATAATTAAATCTAATGGAGTACCAGTTGATCACACATTCTATATATACTCACTGCAGTTCATGAATCAAAATCAGGAAGAAGAAAAAAAAGAGTCTGTTCCCTGTTGTTGTTCATTTTTTTAAAAGCTCGAATTCAAATCATTTTTCAAATTGTGTTAATGTCTATCCACTCAATCTATCTGCAAAATCCTAGGTTCCAATTCATTATATCAAGCTTTAGTTCGCGAGTCAAAGTTTTAAAATCAAAAAGTCAACTCATTGTTCATCGTAAAATTTGAATTCGTGTTTCTGTTTTAAGTTAAATTGATGATTCCTAAAGTTTCTAGGAATGATTTAAAACCTTTTTCATTTAGGAATCAGAAGCTAGTACGTTTTCTAAATCGAAATTAATTTATTTTTTTTTCTTTTTCAAACCGAAGGCAGCAGTAGCAGCTGCACTCTTAAATTTTTTTTATTTTTATTTTTCGTTTCTGTTAAATTCAAACAATCCCGCGGTGTTTATGTTTCAATTTCACAACATAATTCAACGGTAGTTTAGCTTTTATGGGTTTGATTGTTCTTTGATCGAATTGAAATTTTGAAGAAGAAGAAGAAGAAGAATAAAGGAACTAAAACAGAAAATTAGTTAAATAAATTTGGAAATCGTTTAATATCAGAAAAGTAGCAACAGCGGAGTGGTGTGTGGTGTTAGCGGGTGAGCGAGACGTCACGGGTTTGAGCCCCGTCTTGGGCATTTCTTTTTGATAAACTTTCTAAAGGTAGTTTTCTTTATTAAGTTTTTATTTTTATTATTAATGTTATTATTATTAGCATTATAATTATTATCATTATTATTATTATGATTTTAATCATTATTATTATTATTAGTACTATAACTATTATTATTATTACTAATAAAAATTATCAAGTATTATTAACATAATTAAAATTAAAAATTTCAATTACTATTATTATTGTTACTACTAAAACTATTATTACTAGTATTATTAGTAGTGTTATTATTGTATTATTATTATCATTTTACCACTAGTATCATTATAATTATCATTATTAATATTATTATTGTTATAATTATTATTACTATCAATATTTTCATTACCCTTATAATCAAATACAACTTTTGATTATTAATATTAATATTATTTTACTAAATAGATATTATGTATATAAAAACGTATTTACGATTAATATTACATAAATATTACATATAAGTATGTATTAACCATATTATCAATTTTATATGAATATTCATATATAACAAATTAGATATTTTTAAAACAAACCAAATATATATTAATATAATTATATAAATATTTATCATTTTGGATACATATACACAAATTATATTATATATATATATATATATATATATATATATATATATATATATATATATATATATATATATATATAAGTTATAATATGTGAAATTGTTTAATTACGATTATACGTTTTAATATATATAAAACTGATATAGGTTCGTGAATCCGAGGACACCTCTGTACTTGTTCAAGTGTATCATACGCATATCATACAAACTATCGTATCGTGAGTTCATCTGCTCCCTTTTTATATATATTTGGGCTGAGAATACATGCGCAACTTTTATAACTGTTTTACACGTATCAACTATTAAACTGTGATATGTTGGGCTATGACCAGCAAGTCCCCAACCGACAAGTATAAACGATAACTTGTTACGGGGCAAACTTGAAAGTCTAGTCTAAATATCAGTACCAACTGTTAAACTATGCTACACCCGGCTATGTCCGACTAAGTCCCTACAGTGATATTTTTAATTGCTGCGGCATTCTTAATTATTGGGGATAGGCCTATCGGGAGTAACGTCCCCGATACATTTGACTAAGTCTTTGTATTACTTGATAATGAAATTAAACGACAAGGACAGAACAACTTGTCACGGGGCAAACAACGTTTATTCTAAATATCACGCACTGGCATAACTTTTTGATCCTGCGGGAGATCAACTTGACTGGATCTGAGTGATCTACTTATGAAAACAAATCTTGTGGTCTAACACTATTACTGAAATCATTATTTATGACAAACCTATGAACTCACTCAACCTCGTGTTGACTTTTTAAGCATGTTTATTCTCAGGTACTTAAATATTGCTTCCGCTGTATATCTACTGCTTTGATGATGATTGCTTGCTATGCTTGGAGTCTTCATTACATATCATATCAATTAAAGACATATTTATCTTCCGCTGCAAAACTCAACAAAACGTCTCATGTAGAGTCGTTCTCGTTTATACAACTGGATTTGATATAATTAGTCACAAATACCCCAGGCCCTATTTAGGGGTGTGATAAGAGCTGATGGTTTTGGGTTTCCAGGTAGTTCGTTGAGTATTGGGGGAGTTGGAGCTGCGGTTTGTGTCTTGAGGTTTTGAACCACAACCAGAGTAATTATTATAGTTCGAACGACTGTTACGTGCTCCACGTTGCACATAATTGGCTGGGGGTATCACTGGTGCTGTGGTTTTGATTGAGGCTTTTTTGTTGCATCTCAGAATTGATGAGTTTATCATGAAGTTCATCAAATGTTATTGGGGTGTCACGAAGTCGTACTGCTGCACAAATTTCTTTGTATTCGGGTCCTAGTATGTGAAGGATGTAAAGTACTAAGTCATCATCATCCACTTTAGAACCTTCCAAAGCGAGTTCATCTGCTATACCTCGCATTTCTTGGAGGTATGTCAAAATTGTTTTGTTAGCGAAAGTATTTTCCATGAGACGTTGCTTGAGAGAGATGATTCGGGTGCGCGATTTGTTGGCATAGAGTGTTGAGAGTCGATCCCATGCTTCTTTCGAGGTGGATACAGAGGCAATATGGGTTTGAATTGGTGGTGAGCAGCTGCCCAACATGGTGTGACGACCCGAAAATTTCCGACCAAATTTAAACTTAATCTTTATTTGATTCCGACACGATAAGCAAAGTCTGTAATGACGAGTCTCGAAAATTTTGAAACTATGTTCATATAACCAATTACCCTTTGAATGTTCTCGACGATTCACGAACCACTATTTGTAAATAAATACATATATGAATATATGATATTAATTTGAAATATGTTTTAAAATAATATATGATTTAATTGTAAGAACTAAATTGTAGAATAATAAACGACATAATAAAGTTGTATTTTAAAATGAATATAATATATATATATATATATATATATATATATATATATATATATATATATATATATATATATATATATATATATATTATATTAGTATTATTATTGGATATCATTATTATTAATTATTATTATTATTATTATTATTATTATAAATTATTACTATCATTATCATCTTAATTATTAGAAAATGATACAAGTCATTATTATTAATAATAATATTATTAATATCATTTTTAATTATTTGATAACATTAATATTATTATGAATATTATTAGAATTTTAATTATTATTAGAATTATAATTATTAGTATTATTATAATTTATTATTATTATAATTATTATTATTAATATTAATAATAGATTTATTAATTAATTGTATTTATTATAAAACTATAAAAGAATCAAACAAAATCGTACAATTCTGTTTGATGTATCCTTCAATCTATAGTTAAACTTTGTTTCTTGTCTCAAATTTGTTAACTGTCGAACTCAACAATTCTAATACAACCAAGAATCTGTGAACATCCAAATTTTCTTTCCATTTTTTTTATTTTCTTTCGTCCTTTCTAATTGATTCTGCTGTCGACCTTTTTTCTATAGTACTCGACCAGGCCTTGTGTAAGTCATTCGTCCACCTTCATTCATCCAACATAAGTTGTACATTACAATTGTACGCCTAAACTAAATCAATTTCGACATACAAACCAAGAACAGGTACGATACCTATGTTCTTAAAACTTTTTACTCAATTCTCGAATTCAAACGAAATTTAAAAATCTAATAATGCAAAGTTGTTAGAAATCTTCCATTTAAACTTTCTGTAAATTTTCAAATCTCAATTCTTAATATCGAGTTCTGATTTTCGAGTCAAACTTTTGTTTCAAAAAGTCAAACTATGTGTTCATAGCAAAATTCGTAAATTTCTTGATGTTTGAAGCTAAATTAACGATCCAGAAAGTTTATAGGGAAGATTTAGAATCTTTTTCATGTTGAAATTGTGGTATAAAAACGTTCTAAATTTCAAAATCAAACCTGGTGTTCTTCGTGTTCAAATGAAGCTGTACAGCTTATTTTTTTTTATTTTATGTTTAAACTAATAAAATCAGTTCAGGTTAATCGATTTTATTTCAATTAAAGAACCAAAAACAGTTTAGCTAATTGATTATTTGGTTTAATTTTTAGTATTGGGCGTTTTGATTTTTAAGAAGAAGATGAACCTGTTTGAATCGAATATACCTGTACTTGATCGATAGATTGTTGCTGCAAATTCCTAGTGCTCGATTAATATTGATAACCAAGTTCCTGTTTTTTCTACTATCATCAAAACTGAAATTAGGGATTCGTTGTTGTTGTAATACTCGATGAACACACATCTGTGTTCTGATTTACTGCTATTCCAGATTATTTTTTTTATACTGACGAGATATATTGGACACACTTTTAACCTGGGCCATTTACTTGGGCCGATGTATTTCTGATCATCCACATGGACCGATCACTTGGGCCGAAGCTATTTCTATTAGGTATTATTATTATTATTATTATTATTATTATTATTATTATTATTATTATTATTATTATTATTATTATTATTATCATGATTACTAATTAATATGATATAAAGGAAAATATTGATTTAGAACTATTAAGATAAAAGTAAATATGGTTATGATCATGTATTATAATTAAAGATTATGAATAATATAAGAAGAGATAGGTTTATGATTAATTTGGGATATGATAAAAGAATATAATGTAATTACATATGATATTGATAAGGATAGATATAAACTTGTTATGCTCATGAAAACGCTTATGTTATATATAAGAGTAATATGGATATGATTATGCCTAATGCTATAATTAAGATATTAAGTATTAAAAACGATGTTACTATTATGTGGACATGATAAACATGGATGTTATAAGTTAAAATCATAAAACTTAATCGTTATTATTTTTAAGTATTATTTTTATTATCTTTATTATTATTATTATTATCATTATCATTATTATCAGTATCAATATTATTGCAAATAGATTTTGTTATATAAGAATACAATACAATAATATTAATATTACATATAACTATATTCTTATTATTAAGAGGATATTAATTAAACTATATATAAAATATATCAATTAATATATAAATATATATAAACCCTAATAGAATAAACTACTTAAATAAGTATTTACTATATTAATATTAATTAATGTATCATGAAAATAAATATTAACTACTTGAAATATATAGAATAAAAATAAGTTATTTAATTATTAATATAACATATAAATTATTAATATAAGAAGTATATTAATAACATCAAACTTGTTAATTGTTATTATGAGTGTTAATATATATACTTGATATAGGTTCGTGAATCCGAGGCCAACCCTACATTGATCAGTTATTCAATGCCGTCATATGTATTTTTACTACAAAATACAGTATTGTGAGTTTCATTACTCCCTTTTTAAATGCTTTTGCAATATATATTTTTGGGACTGAGAATACATGCGCTGATTTTATAACTGTTTTACAAAATAGACACAAGTACTTAAAACTACATTGTATGGTTGGATTACTATACCGAATATCGCCCCTTCAAGTCTGGTAACCTAAGAATTAGGAAAATCTAATTGACGCGAATCCTAAAGATAGATCTATGGGCCTAACAAACTCCATTCTGGAATTTGGAATGCTTTAGTACTTCGATTTAAATGGTGATTGCGATTGCCAATATTAATGGCATACTTGCGAGTATGCGGGAGATATTCTATATGCATTATGCTAATGTCGGTTACCAGGTGTTCATCATACGAATGGATTTTTATAAACTTGCGAGTGTAATGATATTTATGAAAATGAAATCTTGTGGTCTATTAAGATTATGGAAATGATTATTATGATAAACCTATGAACTCACCAACCTTTTGGTTGACACTTTAAAGCATGTTTATTCTCAGGTTTGAAAGAAATCTTCCGCTGTGCATTTGCTCATTTTAGAGATATTACTTGGAGTCATTCATGACATATTTTAAAAGACGTTGCATTCGAGTCGTTGAGTTCATCAAGATTATTATTAAGTCAATTATAGTTGGATATATTATGAAATGGTATGCATGCTGTCAACTTTCGATGTAATGAAAGTTTGTCTTTTAAAAACGAATGCAATGTTTGTAAAATGTATCATATAGAGGTCAAGTACCTCGCGATATAACCAAATGTAAAGTATTCGTCCAGATGGATTAGGACGGGTCGTCTCACATGGCATTGAGGATCACCTGATCTTGTCGATACCATTGGAGGTATGAGGGGTTTGGCTTGTTTTCAAGTGTTTTTGGCGGAGATGTAATGGTACCATCAACATAGCCCAGAAGGTCGAAACCAATGAGGGTAGAGAATAGTTGTCGCCGCCATACGACAAAGTTTAATTGAGTGAGTTTTGTGGGTAGATGAGTGGGTGCTTGTAATTGCACGATTTCAGTGTTTGATGAAGTGCTCATGATGTATAGTGATGAATGATTTGAACGACACATTTAAGTCGATTTACTAGCTGCTAATACCATATAATGGCGAGTTATATTATTCTCATTGATATGAACACATATATATACATCAGATACATGTACAACAAATGTGCTATAGAAACAAGATAAGAACTACAATACAGGAGATGCTACAACAACTTGGTTTGACTATTCCAAGATATACGGGAGTTAGCTGGTGAACATTAGGTGCTATTACATCGCTGCCCGGGAGGAAATCTTGAAACCGATCCGAGTGAGGTATATAAACTTGACCTGATTATGTGAATCAATGTAATATCCATTGTCTGGCACAAAAAAAACATCAGTATTTGCACATTCTTCAATTATTGAATATTTTGTATAAAAATTCACCCACACTAAAAAAGGAATAATAATGTCGTAGAAAATAAAACAAGTGAAGGACAGTGCAATAGGCCATTAGTATAAGGCCCAAATCTATATTTACAATATTGGGCTATCCCCAAAACTAAAGCCCAAATTCTAAAACCCTTGATTTAATCATCCGGCCAAATTTTCCGATACACACACAGTGAAGTTCATCTATTGTTGAATCAATCGATCCATCTGATAATTTCCACCATTTTATGCGATTTTTCTATTGAAGAAGAAATGCAGAGATCGTGTAGAAGCTTACCTCTTCGATTTATTGTATCAAATCGAGGGTTTTGCACATCGACAACAAAAAATGTCGATAATAAAAATAGTGATAAGATCGTAGCATCCGTACTCTTCGAGAGACTTCCTGTTATTATACCTAAGATCGATCCAGTCGTTTACGCTTTTCAAGAATTTTCGTTAGTTATTTTTCAATCTTTTGATATATTTATTTGTATGTATGCACATTTTTAAATTAGTATACTACCTGATTTAGAAAATTAGGGTTTATATATTTATTTTTGTGAATATTCACTTATCATTGTGTTTGTTTCTCAGAAATGATATTATTTTATAATTATTTTTTATTTTTCCTGAAATGTATAGCTTTCGTTGGAGACAGCAGTTTCGTCGAGCCTATCCTGAAGAATTCCTTAAAAAATCAGATTCTAGGTAATTATGTGCTCCAATTGAGATATTTTATGATAAAATATGCTCGAAATTCGTCGAATTAGTTTGCCTTTTCTATGAAATCACATATATAGATTATGTTGTATACCTTTAAAAGTGTTGCAATAAGTAGGAAGTTAATTGTGCTACAAACATTACACGGTATTCACAGTGCAGGGTTCTGTAAACTTTTGGCTCTGATATATATTTGTGCTCATTTAATCGGTTATTGTACGTCACCTGCTTGGTTAAGTGCGCATTCGTTTTTTAATTCGATGAAATGTATAATCTTCAGGGGTGAGGGTGGTGAATACCACATTGATTTTGTACCAGCTCCTAGGATCACAGAAGCTGACAAAACCAATGATAAAAGGTATCGATGTGCCTATCTTTTAATTTAGAAGGTGTATATAATTATTTTCTTTACTTTTGATACTTTACTTTGATGATGTAACCAGTCTTTGGCAACTAAAGTTTTCAAATGAGTTTGAAGCTTGAAAATTTTATACGTGTGCATATTCTGTGCTTAGCCTTTTGAGTTCTTACATTTTATAATATGACTATTTGGTTGGATTCTTGGATTTTGAGATGTTACTGGGACAATTATATCAGTAATATTTATGCCTTTCTTATCTTGATTTGAAGGATCAGCTTCTTTTACTCAAATTTGGTGTAACATATGTCGATTCCCCTTTCATATGTTCTATTTTTTTTATTCTTCTAAAGTAGTTTGTATACAGGATGTTGTACATTAGGGATTGTGCTACCTTGTAGCATTAAAAAGATTAGGAATTTAGGATACTTAACCTTAAACACTCTTTGTCCAACCTTCTAAGCAATACTTAGTGTGTTAAATTCAAACGAATAGAACAATTTAGGAAGTTTTGCTCTTTAAAAGTTCAAATTGGGCGATTCTAGACCCGTTTTTGTCCCATATGACGTATTTTCTTTTTTGCTACTCTTTTGTATGTTACCAGTTAGAGATAGAACCTTAACCTGAATCACCTTTTATAAAAACTTAACCTGAGTCAACTGGATTAAAAAAAAAACAACTATCTGTGAAGATTTGTTGCCAATTTTGACCAAGTTTTGATATTTTGCAAGTAGTGTTCAACGCTTAACATGTTTTTTGAAGGTCATTGCAAAGAGCTCTTGACAGAAGGCTATATCTTCTTCTTTTTGGTGATGCCTATGGTTCTCCAAAAGGTCAGCCTGTTTGGCACTTTCCTGAAAAAGTTTACAACTCCGAAGAGACACTGCGTAAGGTAATCGGCAATCTACTTGCATGTTCCCATTAATAGTGTGTATTCTTTTATTGATAAACTGTTTGTTCAGTGTGCAGAGTCTGCACTAGAATCTGTTATTGGAGACCTATCTCATACATACTTTGTTGGAAATGCTCCAATGGGCCATATTGCAATGCAACCTACTGAGGAGGATAAGGATACTCAGTCTTTTAAGGTATGATATATATACTATGTTCCATCCACATTCTATTTTTGTGTTGCCATACAATTTTTCACCATCTTTTGGGTAGGAAAATATGTGAGTCGTTACATATTCTCGTTTGTTATTTTCACATCCTCCTCTCGAAATGGAAAAAAACTGTATTTGAAAGATGATTATTGGATATACATCCACTTGAAGTTGCAATAATTAAAAAAAATAAAAAAATTGACCGAAAGAACAAATGATTATTTATAGTTAGATTGCGTTTGATAAAACTGAATGATTTAGCGTTGAATGATTCATAATCTGAATGATTCAAAGTCTCTAAATGAACTTGATTATGAATGAACTTGATTTTGAACGAAAATAAGCTGTTTGATAATCATTTCAAATGAACGATGTGAATTGGGTAAAATTACCTTATTAGTGTGTTACATGAATAAAAAATTCAATATACTTGTTTGTTAAGTGTATGATTTGAGTAGGATATTACAGAGAAAATCGGGTGCTTAATGTTTAATACTTGATAGAGTATTTCAAGAATGTTGAACCATTCAGCATTATATGTCATTCAGAGAGGTCAGAAACAAATGCACTGAATGTTGAATGGTTCAACATTCAGCGCAGAACCATTCAATTAAGAGGTAAACAAACACACTCGTAGTTAGGTTTAAGCTAGGTTTAAGCTGGTAAGAAGTAGCAGTCTGGAAACTTTGATTATACATATATGATAAATGTATGCTTACTCGGTTATCTTTTATTTTTACTCGGGCCGTTATATTATTTTTATCCCGTAAGTGGCAATAGTAACTGTGGAAACACTCATCCATACAGTTGTATCCTACATATTATTAAAACTATTAATGTAGCTTAATTTTTACGTCGTTTCTGTTTAAGCCCAATACTAATAGTAATCAACTATGCTATAACCGGTACGACATCAGCACTATTTGTTACAAACTTCTCTTATTTCATTTGTATTTGTATTTGCTTTCAGAGGTTTTTCTTCAAATCGCAAGTGATAGCAACAAATAAGCTCGATATTAAATGCAAGGATTTCGTGTGGGTCACCAAGGACGAGTTGCTGGCATACTTTCCCGAACACAGTGAATACTTGACCAAAATGATTATCAGCTGAATCGAACAAATCAAGATTTTTATATGCTCGAATAATTTTATCGATGTTCATGTCAAATGCATGTGTTCTAGTTCTAGAGTTTAGTGATCAACTCGAAATATATCTGCATGACTTGTTTGAGTTTGGTCCAATCAGTTAAGGCATTTGGAAATGCAAAATTTTAGTTTTGATGAGAAATGTAGCAGTTGTATGATTTTCAAGACACTTTTAAATAGGTTTGGAAATTTCCTTCAGTAAAAATGTTTTACAATAGTCACTCTAGCTACATTCAGGGAAGGTTTTTGTTACTTAAATGTGACACTATGGCTACAAAAGAATATAATTTACCAGTTGCTAAAACAACTCAATTGACAGCAATAAGACAAAGCAACAAGAAAGCAGTTGTGGATATCATTTGCATCAGATTACAGATATAATAAAAGTTTGTACTTGAATGTCCAAAGCTGTTCTAATCTTTACTCTTGGATTTAGTAGGAATGGGTGCTTGCAGATATATACTAGCAAAAATGGATGATAATCTTATTGACTACTATAAAGTCGTCGTAGTTGGCCGACTAGTCGGAGTTGGGAGGTAACTTGACCTGAATTAGTCCAACTAGCTCAAGTAAGTCGGTCAATAACCAGTCAACGGTGGTATCACCCCATCAATCACAAAACCCAAGTTTTTTTTTCCAATTAAATTCCAACAAAAACCATATATGTGAAATTGAGGCCACGATAAATCTTTGATTTGAAGGAATTCAATAAGATCGTCCGTTAGGCTGATCGTGACGTGGAGACATTTTGAAAGTTTTTAAGCGGGCTAATTTTAACATGACAAAGAAATTTACAGTGTGTTTTGGAGCAAGATAGGAACTACTCTTGCTACTCATTTCATAGCATTAAATCCTAATACATAGCTTATATTCGGATTCAATGTAATGTTGGTTAAAATCTGTTAAAATAAAAGTAACGTTCCAATAGTCAGGTACTTGACGGACTAGTCCTAAAAGGTCCGGTCGCCCACAAATTGCAATGCAAAAGACAATCATATAGGACGGAAAACATATAAATAAATATAAATATATAATCATAATTATTATTATTATAATTTTTAATCATCCATTTAGGAACTTATCAATCACACAAAGTATTAAGTAGCATCACGTGTGATCCATTCTTTGTGGCTCGACCCACGGACCAATGGGCCGACCCACGCCATCCCGAGTCGGTTGTAACCTACCCACTCACCTATAAATAAATTTATCTTCTTATTAATTACGGAGTATATCTTCCATCATACCAAGTTGCAAGTTATATAACAAAAAGCATAATTTTCCTAGTGCAAAACAATCCAACGCGTTTAGCTTCAATAGTTGGCTCTGAAATTTTTTACCGGATATCGTAATGGCCGGTTTACTAGAACAAGCCACGAATTACGTTTCCGAAAAGGTTGCTAGCATACCGAAACCGGAGGCAACGGTAACTGATGTTGATCTGAAAGGTGTGAATCTAAGTTCAGTCACATACAATGCTAAAGTCAATGTTTCAAATCCTTATAGTACTCCTATTCCAATTGGTGAGATCCGCTACGTTCTCAAAAGTTCTGGCAGGTTTGTATCTTTTCATCGTTTTCTTTAATTATTTTTCCATAGAAATTAATCGCTCTAAATCATTCTGCACGTGATGATTGAATAGAATGAAAATCATCAGTATATCAATATTAGGTTAGAATAATTTGATCGCTTATGTTATGTTAGAGTAAAAATAGTACATTTATCAAATTATTTAAATATCAAATATCAAATATCAATACTTTGTCATGTATTCTCGTATTACGCAGTTAGTTTTCTTATGAATTTGTTACAAGTGGGCCCACAAAGAAATGTACATTTATCGTTACTGTTCATGTATCTAAGTGATTATCGTTAAAATGGTTGCTGAAGAGGTTTGGGATATAGCAAAGTTTGACTTCTAAAAAAGATTTTTCAAACTCTGCCAACCTTGTAACTTTAATAAAGAATTCAACAATCTCTTAGTTACGCCCACTATTCTTGAAAGTTACCTTCGGAGAAAACCGTCAAGTTCACAACTTTTTGACATTATTACTTAAATGGGAATATTGTGCACATTTAAGGCTAATTTGTATTCATTAACGCGTTAGAAACACGTTAACTAGACTACTATTATTGTTTATTAGTATAACACTACAAGAATACAACAACTTATCGGTGATCACCCACGGACCGAATCCATGGGCTAAATTTGTGGGTAATATGCGAATACACGTGAATTACTCACAAACAAGTAAATTGGCAAACTCTTCGGGGATAAATATTTATTCACGAAAAAGGTAATATGTCGGAAATTAATCAGGGACACGTGGAGAAATGATTTCTCTTTATTGAACACGAATATGAAGGGTAGACATTTGAATTCACTTTTACACATGCGTATATTCATGTCATATGTTTAAGACTGACTGTGTATTAACTTTAAATGTACCAGTGAAATTGCATCCAGTACAATTCCTGATCCAGGGTCACTAAAAGGGAGTGGTGACACCATGTTAGACGTTGAAATCAAGGTTCCACACAGCGTGTTAATAAGCTTGGCGAAAGACATTGCTGTAGATTGGGACATCGATTACGAGCTTTTAGTCTACCTAGTTGTCGATATCCCATTAATTGGCGACATTAGCATACCCGTAAGTAGCAAGGGTGAGATCAAGCTCCCTTCGCTCTCCGACTATTTTGGTAAATAGTTATCGATTAAGATTGGGAAACTAGATCTACGAGAATGCGATCACATACATTTCACGTATGTTTTAAACTCCTCAATATGTAGTTGAACTTGAAGGATTATATATTTATATATGTGTGTTGAGACAAGCTTATATAGTAAACTTGTTTGTCTAAAGTTTATCTTATTTTCAACCACTCTTGCTGCTTTTGTTTCTTAGTTCAATGTGATTGAGTAGCTTATAATGTTTGGTCTGCTTTTTATGCGTTGGTGATTTATATCATTTAAACATACTTAGAATTCCAATCTATGATGGCCCTTAGATATTGAAACTGATAAGTTTTTTCCCCCTGTTTGTTACTCGAAGATACTGCTATTTTTACTTGGTGTATGCTTCTAATCGAGTTGTCTCGTTACCGTTTTTCGACCTTAAGAAATTGATAGATAATTTATGTATATATTCATATAAAGCTCTAAAATGATAATGGTGATGTAATCATCTCAATAATTAGCCTTAAATTTTGATAATGATGATGTCGAGTATTAATTTAATTAAAAAAATAATATGACATCTTTTATAAAAGGAAATACTAATCTCTCATAAATAATAGTTAACAAACTCTCATCCGTTATAATTTATTCTTCTGCCCATTTTATTGTTCAACAACCATGTTGTTCTTCTTTACAATCAATTTAATTCTACATTCTAGCCTTGCAAATACAATTACTCGATCTAACCCGGTTTGTTGTTAACTTCTACAATCAATTTTGTTTGATTATATGTTATCGGTTTTTATTTGATGGAACCACGGTTTTGTTTGATTGATGGAACCACACTTAATATACTCAAAGTTTTATTGATGTTTCTCTTAGTTGTGTTATTATGTAGTAGTTGAATATTCTTAATACACTTAACTTAATTACGATTAGTGTTGTTAACTTTTATATTCAATTTTGTTTGAATATTTGTTATCAATTTTTATTTGATGGAACCACGAGTTTGTTTGATTGATGAAACCACATTTAATACACTTAAAGTTTTATTCATGTTCTCTTAGTTGTGTTATCATGTGAGAGTTGAATATTCTGAATTTAAAGCTTAGTTTTATGAAGAAACTTTGAGTGTATTAATATAGGGCTTAGTATGTTCTTAAATTTTGAGTGTAGTAATATGATATTTATATATGCATCTTTGTTTATTATTCTGAAATTGATGGCATATAGCCTACTAGTTAAGGGAATATCCATTTGCTATACATAGAAATAATTTTTATGATAATAATTCAACTCTGAATATGTAGTATATATCTTACTGGTGACATCTTTTCTTAGAATGTAGGTTACGACGATGCAACATCCATGATGGATATATACATATTGTAGTGATGTTAATGAGTTTAGATTGCTGTTCTTCAACTAACCCGTGAATTTACGGGTCAGTCGACTAGTTGTTAAAATGATCAATCTATTTTTTATTTTATTTTATTCTTGTTCTCATTATATGATTAGTATGTGCAGGTTTCTAGTTGATCTTGCTTCATTCAAAGGTGTTCTATGACTAATGAGCCAACAAGCATTAGAGTTTGAAGAGCTAAACTCTTTGTGAACCGAGTGTAATGCAAAATTAGCTAACATACATGGTATGGGGGCAAAATTGTAATTACACAATGACGGGGCATAGTTGAGTTTAGTTTGTATTCATCTTGAGGGACTCAATCTGTCAACACTTAAAAGTTTTATAGTTTAAGGGTCTGTTTTGTAATTATTATAATGTTCAGGGTGTTATTTTGTATCGGTGTTGATAGGTTATATCTATAACAGATTAGGGTTAGAGATGAAATGTCCCATTTTTATTGATTAAAAACGTTCCATATTAATTGATTTCGTTGAGAGGTTTTGACCTCTATATGAGATGTTTTTCAAAGACTGCATTCATTTTTAAAACAAACCATAACCTTTATTTCATAAATAAAGGTTTAAAAAGCTTTACGTAGATTATCAAATAATGATAATCTAAAATATCCTGTTTACACACGACCATTACATAATGGTTTACAATACAAATACGTTACATCGAAATCAGTTTCTTGAATGCAGTTTTTACACAATATCGTACAAACATGGACTCCAAATCTTGTCCTTATTTTAGTATGCAACAGCGGAAGCTCTTAGTATTCACCTGAGAATAAACATGCTTTAAACGTCAACAAAAATGTTGGTGAGTTATAGGTTTAACCTATATATATCAAATCGTAACAATAGACCACAAGATTTCATATTTCAATACACATCCCATACATAGAGATAAAAATCATTCATATGGTGAACACCTGGTAACCGACATTAACAAGATGCATATATAAGAATATCCCCATCATTCCGGGACACCCTTCGGATATGATATAAATTTCGAAGTACTAAAGCATTCGGTACTTTGGATGGGGTTTGTTAGGCCCAATAGATCTATCTTTAGGATTCGCGTCAATTAGGGTGTATGTTCCCTAATTCTTAGATTACCAGACTTAATAAAAAGGGGCATATCCGATTTCGATAATTCAACCATAGAATGTAGTTTCACGTACTTGTGTCTATTTTGTAAATAATTTATAAAACCTGCATGTATTCTCATCCCAAAAATATTAGATTTTAAAAGTGAGACTATAACTCACTTTCACAGATTTTTACTTCGTCAGAAAGTAAGACTTGGCCACTGGTTGATTCACGAACCTATAACAATATATACATATATATCAAAGTATGTTCAAAATATATTTACACCACTTTTAATATATTTTGATGTTTTAAGTTTATTAAGTCAGCTGTCCTCGTTAGTAACCTACAACTAGTTGTCCACAGTTAGATGTACAGAAATAAATCGATAAATATTATCTTGAATCAATCCACGACCCAGTGTATACGTATCTCAGTATTGATCACAACTCAAACTATATATATTTTGGAATCAACCTCAACCCTGTATAGCTAACTCCAACATTCACATATAGAGTGTCTATGGTTGTTCCGAAATATATATAGATGTGTCGACATGATAGGTCGAAACATTGTATACGTGTCTATGGTATCTCAAGATTAGATAATACACAATACAAGTTGATTAAGTTATGGTTGGAATAGATTTGTTACCAATTTTCACGTAGCTAAAATGAGAAAAATTATCCAATCTTGTTTTACCCATAACTTCTTCATTTTAAATCCGTTTTGAGTGAATCAAATTGCTATGGTTTCATATTGAACTCTATTTTATGAATCTAAACAGAAAAAGTATAGGTTTATAGTAGGAAAAATAAGTTACAAGTCGTTTTTGTAAAGGTAGTCATTTCAGTCGAAAGAACGACGTCTAGATGACCATTTTAGAAAACATACTTCCACTTTGATTTTAACCATAATTTTTGGATATAGTTTCATGTTCATAATAAAAATCATTTTCTCAGAATAACAACTTTTAAATCAAAGTTTATCATAGTTTTTAATTAACTAACCCAAAACAGCCCGCGGTGTTACTATGACGGCGTAAATCCGGTTTTACGGTGTTTTTCATGTTTCCAGGTTTTAAATCATTAAGTTAGCATATAATATAGATATAGAACATGTGTTTAGTTGATTTTAAAAGTCAAGTTAGAAGGATTAACTTTTATTTGCGAACAAGTTTAGAATTAACTAAACTATGTTCTAGTGATTACAAGTTTAAACCTTCGAATAAGATAGCTTTATATGTATGAATCGAATGATGTTATGAACATCATTACTACCTCAAGTTCCTTGGATAAACCTACTGGAAATGAGAAAATTAGATCTAGCTTCAAAGGATCCTTGGATGGCTTGAAAGTTCTTGAAGCAGAATCATGACACGAAAACAATTTCAAGTAAGATTTCCACTCGAAATAAGATTGTTATAGTTATAGAAATTGAATTAAAGTTTGAATATGATTATTACCTTGTATTAGAAAGATAACCTACTGTAAGTAACAAAGGTTTCTTGATCTTGGATGATTACTTGGAATGGATTTAGAAAACTTGGAAGTAAACTTGCAATCTTGGAAGTATTCTTGATTTTATGAAACTAGAACTTTTGGAATTTATGAAGAACACTTAGAACTTGAAGATAGAACTTGAGAGAGATCAATTAGATGAAGAAAATTGAAGAATGAGTTGTAGGTGTTTTTGGTCGTTGGTGTATGGATTAGATATAAAGGATATGTAATTTTGTTTTCATGTAAATAAGTCATGAATGATTACTCATATTTTTGTAATTTTATGAGATATTTTATGCTAGTTGCCAAATGATGGTTCCCACATGTGTTAGGTGACTCACATGGGCTGCTAAGAGCTGATCATTGGAGTGTATATACCAATAGTACATACATCTAAAAGCTGTGTATTGTACGAGTACGAATACGGGTGCATACGAGTAGAATTGTTGATGAAACTGAACGAGGATGTAATTGTAAGCATTTTTGTTAAGTAGAAGTATTTTGATAAGTGTCTTGAAGTCTTTCAAAAGTGTATGAATACATATTAAAACACTACATGTATATACATTTTAACTGAGTCGTTAAGTCATCGTTAGTCGTTACATGTAAATGTTGTTTTGAAACCTTTAGGTTAACGATCTTGTTGAATGTTGTTAACCCATTGTTTATTATAACAAATGAGATGTTAAATTGTTATATTATAATGATATTATGATATATAATATATCTTAGTATGATGTATATACAGTTAAATGTCGTTACAACGATAATCGTTACATATATGTCTCGTTTCGAAATCATTAAGTTAGTAGTCTTATTTTTACATATGTATTTCATTGTTAATACACTTAATAATATATTTACTTATCATTTAACATAATTAACCAAGTGTATCAATATCTTAATATGATTCATATGTACCTAGTAAGACGTTGTTATAACGATAATCGTTATATATATATATATCGTTTTCGAGTTTCTTAAATTAATAGTCTCATTTTTATGTATATAACTCATTGTTAAAATACCTAATGAGATACATACTTATAATAAAATCATGTTAACTATATATATAACCATATATATGTCATCGTATAGTTTTTACAAGTTTTAACGTTCGTGAATCACCGGTCAACTTGGGTGGTCAATTGTCTATATGAAACGTATTTCAATTAATCAAGTCTTAACAAGTTTGATTGCTTAACATGTTGGAAACACTTAATCATGTAAATAACAATTTCATTTAATATATATATAAACATGGAAAAGTTCGGGTCACTACAGTACCTACCCGTTAAATAAATTTCATCCCGAAATTTTAAGCAGTTGGAGGTGTTGACGTATCTTCTGGAAATAAATGCGGGTATTTCTTCTTCATCTAATCTTCTCATTCCCAGGTGAACTCGGGTCCTCTACGAGCATTCCATCGAACCTTAACAATTGGTATCTTGTTTTGCTTAAGTCTTTTAACCTCACGATCCATTATTTCGACGGGTTCTTCGATGAATTGAAGTTTTTCGTTGATTTGGATTTCATCTAATGGAATAGTGAGATCTTCTTTAGCAAAACATTTCTTCAAATTCGAGACGTGGAAAGTGTTATGTACAGCCGCGAGTTGTTGAGGTAATTCAAGTCGGTAAGCTACTGGTCCAACACGATCAATAATCTTGAATGGTCCAATATACCTTGGATTTAATTTCCATCGTTTACCAAATCGAACAACGCCTTTCCAAGGTGCAACTTTAAGCATGACCATCTCTCCAATTTCAAATTCTATATCTTTTCTTTTAATGTCAGCGTAGCTCTTTTGTCGACTTTGGGCGGTTTTCAACCGTTGTTGAATTTGGATGATCTTCTCGGTAGTTTCTTGTATTATATCCGGACCCGTAATCTGTCGATCCTCCACTTCACTCCAACAAATCGGAGACCTGCACTTTCTACCATAAAGTGCTTCAAACGGCGCCATCTCAATGCTTGAATGGTAGCTGTTGTTGTAGGAAAATTCTGCTAACGGTAGATGTCGATCCCAACTGTTTCCGAAATCAATAACACATGCTCGTAGCATGTCTTTAAGCGTTTGTATCGTCCTTTCGCTCTGCCCATCAGTTTGTGGATGATAGGCAGTACTCATGTCTAGACGAGTTCCTAATGCTTGCTGTAATGTCTGCCAGAATCTTGAAATAAATCTGCCATCCCTATCAGAGATAATAGAGATTGGTATTCCATGTCTGGAGACGACTGATGTCAAAGCTAAGGGATACGAAATAGTTTATATTTTACTAGGAAAAACTATTAAATACGATACAATTTTACACAAGATATTTATTTATTTATAGAATGGATATACTTAAACCTTGCTACAACACTTATAGGCAGTGTACCTAATCGTAAAGTAGTGTAGTTTTTAGTAAGTCCGGTTCGTTCCACAGGGAAATCTTTAAACAAAGCTTAACGCTATATTAGTTTACTTTTATAAAAATACAAATATATATATAAGTAATATTATTATTATAAAGGGGGGTTTTTACCGTTTAATGACCGGTTTGTCGATTTTAAAACTTTAGTCGCAGTTAAAACCTAATGTAAAATATTAAAAAAATAAAAGACTTAATTTAAAGCGTAAAATAAATAACGATAATGAAATTGCAATAAAAGTGCGATAAAATAAAATTGCGATAATTAAAAAGTACGATAATTAAAAGTGCGATTAAATAACAATAAATAAAAGTGCGATAATTAGAAGTGCAATTAAATATAAAATAAAGGAAATTAAATATGAAATAAAAGAATTATGCTTATTTAAACTCCCGTAATCATGATGTTTGACGTGTTGATTTTAGTTTTATGCCCATGGGTTAATTGTCCTTTGTCCTGGATTATTTAATATGTCCGTCTGGTTTTTGTCCATAACAGTCCATCAGTCATAAATATAAAGTGCGAGTGTCCTCGTCAAATTATTCTTATACCCGAAGTTAAATATTCCAACTAATTGGGGATTCGAATTGTAACAAGGTTTTAATACTTTGTTTAATGAATACACCAGGTTATCGACTGCGTGTAAACCAAGGTTTTACTACTTTGTTAACAATTACACCAATTACCCTTGAATGTAATTTCACCCCTGTTTTGATTATTCTAGTGGCTATTAATCCATTCCCGTGTCCGGTTAAATGAACGATTATTCGTACATATAAATACCCCGCCCATCGTGTCCGATCGAGTGTATATGGTAATTTATAGGGACGCCCAATTGTAAATATTTATATTAACATTAACAAACTATCATTTAGTTAAACAAATATAAAGCCCATTAATAGCCCATAGTCTAATTTCCACAAGTGTCGTTCTTTTGTCCAAACCCCAATTATGGTACAAAGCCCAATTACCCAATTTTAGTAATTAGCCCAACATCATGATTACTTCGTTTTAAATAAGCATAATAATAACTTAGCTACGAGACATTAATGTAAAAAGGTTGAACATAACTTACAATGATTAAAAATAGCGTAGCGTTACACGGACAGAATTTCGACTTACACCCTTACAACATTTGCTAACATACCCTTATTATTAGAATTATAATTAAAATTAAAATATAAATTATAAATATAAATATAAATTTTACGTATGAATGAAGAAGAAAAAGATGATGAAAATGATCAGATTTCGGTTTGCTTTATAGGGAGTTTTTCATTTTGGGGCTCCGCGACTCGCGGTGAAATCCTCTTCAAACTCCGCGAGTCGCGGAGAATGAATTTACAGCTCACACCCTTGGAGTCTTTCTCTGCCGACGGTTTTTATTTATAAATATAATATATATATAATTAATATAATTAATTATATATTATATTATATTTATATACCTAGTTAACTTGTAATTTTTAGTCCGTTGCGTCGAGCGTTGAGAGTTGACTCTGGTCCCGGTTCCGGATTTTCGAACGTCCTTGCGTACAATTTAATATCTTGTACTTTGCGTTTTGAATCTTGTACTCTTGTAATTTCGAGACGTTTCTTATCAATAATTGGAACCTTTTTTATTGTCTTTTGTACTTTTGAGCTTTTTGGTCGTTTGCGTCTTCAATTCATCGAATCTGTCTTTTGTCTTCACCTTTTATTATTTAAACGAATATCACTTGTAAATAGAACAATTGCAACTAAAAGCTTGTCTTTCTTGAGAAATAATGCTATGAAATATATGTTCGTTTTTAGCATTATCAAATATTCCCACACTTGAGCGTTGCTTGTCCTCAAGCAATATCGTCTTGAAATACTAGAATCACTTCTTTATTCTTCACACTTTGTATATCAGTGATTTCTGTACGGCGGTATAAACAATGGTAGTAACGATATGGTTTACAGTCCCACATGACTATAAAAATTTAGATCCATTAAGGAAATTGGATCTTTATGAAAACATTTGATCTTTTGAAAATTAAATCTAGTTTTTTTACCCTAGATAAGTTTTCCGGGATAACCCTTTACCGGTGTTTGTAAAATATTTTTGTGGGTTTGGTGGGTTTCAGATTTGAAAATTTTAGCTCAAAACTTGCGGTTTTGTATCACCCACTTGCTAACCTTGTATTTGGAAAGCAACACGTCCACTTTACTTGTCCCGTATATTACCTTTCGGTAAACTACCGTCCGGTTGAAAGGAAAGCGTTGAACAAGCAACTGTTAAGGCAATGTCCCCTGACATGCTTTTAATTATGGTCTATAACGTGTCGGACGCAATTACTATCCTTGGTAGGAGCAATAGTAAAGCTCACCCTTATAATTTTTCGGTATGGCACAAGGTCCTGTCTTTGACCACTATGCAACCACCGTTCTTACGGTTGACACCCGATTTAGTTCAGGTGACCTAATGAATTCCAGGTGAATTCCTAGGATTTTACGTTCAATGGTAATGAACGCATTGAAAATAGGGTTTTCAGAAAACAAATCGGTTTGTAATTTTGATCAAAATATTTTCTCGTTCAAGCTCGAGTTTAGATATCATTGAATTCCATGAGTTTGAATTCTCAATCTTTAAGGTCATTCTCTAGGATTGAGTAATATCAGTCTTAAAAGCTGATTTTTAATCTTTAAGGAGATTATCCTTTCTGGGGATCTGATTCATTAGTCTTATCCAGCTAATTTGCATGGTGCCCCCCCATTGTACGAGATAAATCCTTCTCATGGTTAGGATAAATCTGACCACTTGGCGACCCTGTTTAATGCTGAGGTCCGTGGATTTCCTGCTGATTTTAGTGATGACTTTTCTAGATTTTTCGTCAACCTACAGCTGGTCTGGACGACAACTTCATGACCTAAATCAAGAAGCGCGTTTCTTTTTCGGAAGACTTTACTTCCTTTTAATGATGGAATTGATTCATCGTGTAGATCCATCTCTTCTTTTCTTTCATCGGGTAAAAACAGTTTAGTTTAGTCCAAAGCAAAAGTATTTTCAGTTATTTGTTACAGATATATGTGACATATGTTTAAGATAACTTGGTAAATTTTCCCACACTTGGCTTTTATTTTCCTTTTTATCGTCCTCTATTCCATTTTAAATGAATTTTAACATTTTAGTTTGTTTCTCAATTTATGTCCTTTCCGAGGTAACAATAATTTCGGTGTTAAAACCTAGTTTTATCGTTCATAAATATGTATAAACATGATTTTGAATTCATTTAATTGAAAATTTTGAAAAATTTTACTAGAATTGGGTAGTCAGTATATAAGACTAGGGCTGTTCTTTTTTATCAGAGAGCACTAGATTCTAATACAACTACTGCTTTACTAGTATTTTTAATGGTAACCAAGTGTTTAAGATAAAAATTTTAAAATCCGAAAGAATTTAACCCCTTCCCACACTTAAGATCTTGCAATGCCCTCATTTGCAAGAAATCAGTAACAATTTAAATTATTGAGGGTGATTTGTGTGAAAATGATTAAATTTTTACCAAAGTTTCCAAATATATTGGCGTTTGTTTGCTGAATGATAAATGGTGCACATCATTTGTTCATTCCGTCTTGTTGTTATTTCACATATATTTTGCATCTTGTCGTCAAAATTAGTTGCTTTTGCTGAACTTAATGCCAGTCTTTGAAAATGCGTTGTTTTACCCTGTTGTGTACATAAGATAATCTGCAAACATATATACATATTTTTGAAGTTTGGTATATTACCCCACATTCAAAAATTATTAAAATCTAAGAATAAAAGTTAGATAATTATAAAAATGATTACAATATTAACAAAAGTATTAAACGTATCAATAATTACAAATTACAAAATTAAAAAAAAAAAAATAATAATAAGTAAACTAAGGATGATATTGGTACCAATAGGGGTTCCAGGTATAACCATAGGTGCTATAGAATGCTTCGGCAGGGTCATACGTAGGATATGGTGGCTGCATCTCTATAGACCAAGGAGGGAAGATGGGTTTCGGTGTAGGAATATAGTTTCTACCTATATGTTGGCAATGAGCTATGATTTGGTTCTGATGAACTTGCCAATCTTCAAATGCTCTCTGTCTAGCATTTTCGTATTCCTGAGAAGCTATAAACCTTTGCATTTCTTGCATTTCATTCCCCCTCCTACATTACCTTGCTGCTGGTTTCTCTCCACCTGTGGATGTCTACCATGGTATCGTACTGCGGCGTTATTTCGCCTCTTCAAAACTTTCGCACCATGGTATACATTTAAACCTATAGTATCGCGGGGTTCCGGTTCTTCTACTAATAATCCCCCCCGACTTATATCCACACCGAGATATTCACCAATCAAAGTAATAAAAATACCACCTCCTATTATGCTATGCGGTCGCATCCCCCGAACCATAGCTGATAAATAATAACCCACACAATATGGTATACTTACAGCGCTTTGTGGGTCTCGAATACACATATGGTAAAACAAATCCTGTTCATTTACTTTTTCCTTGTTCTTACCCCTTTGTGTAATCGAATTAGCTAAAAACCTATGTATCACTCTTAATTCGGCTCTATCTATATCCAAATAAGAGTAATTTCCCCCTTTGAAACGGTGATGGCTTGTCATTTGACTCCACACACCGTGTGTATCAAAATTTTCATCTATCTTTCTACCGTTTAGTATCAATCCTCTACAATCGGCAGACGCTAACTCCTCAGGCGTATATATACGTAAAGCCTGAGCCATGTCCAGTAAAGACATGTGGCGCATCGAACCGCCTAACAAAAATCTAATAAAAGAACGATCGGTTAAACTAGCTACCCGATCATTCAACTCTATACTACATAACAATTCTTCACACCATACTTTATATACAGGTCTACGCATGGTGAATAAACGTACCCAGTCATTAAAAGAAGAATTACCATACCTCTGTATAAGTAATTCCCTAATTGGCCCGGCCAATTCTACAGCTTCTAAGGGTCCCCATTCTATGACCCTCGGTACCTCAACAACCTTAGAATGAAGAGTATGCAAACCCCGTTGATATTTTGGATAATCTATCCAAAGTCTGTCAAATCTCAGGTTCGGGTGCAACTCTTCCAAGTGCATATCAGAAAAGGTCATGACTGGATGAGGTATATCCTGCTTGTAGTAGTTATCCACCTCCTGTTGTTCCAAATTCTCAGCAGGAGCATTGCGGGCTTGGGATGAAGATTCACCCCTTTCATTCTGCAAAACACATCAAACACAATTTTTGTGCATCCAAATATGCATTAGTGTCAGCAAAATCATCAATCAAAATAATTACAATGACATTATCAATTTATATCAAACTTAAGCTCATTTTCACATTTTTATAAAATCTACACTTTTTAAAATAAGCATATACGAAAATGTTCGCCAAGTTCATAAGCATTCAACTCAAATAACATGTCAAAATAATCATTACTAGCAATTAAACAAGTCTCAAATGGCATTATCTTTCAAAAATCAAGTTCATGAATTTTAGACTTGAAAAAGTCCACTTTAATTCTCAAAATCATGTTTAGGCTCAAAGTTTGGATCATTTAACTACCTAGACATGTTACACTACTTATTTTAGCAACAATTCATGACAAAAATCGGCCATAACCTGTTTATATCAAAAAGCCCCAAATTTGCTCAAGAACACAAACCCTAGATTATTCAAAATTTGAAGTTTAAGGATTCTAATCATGTTAAACAGCATCAATCTAGGTTATACAAGCATAATACATAAACAATTTAAGCCTAATTACACTAAAAAACATCAAAATCAAATTGGAAAAAAAATGACTCAAGAACACCAAATTTCGGATTAAATGGTGTTTAGGTGTAGAAATTTACCGTTTTTCTTGAGTAATTCTTAGATAGCATCCGTCTCAACATGATTTTAGCAAAAGATTTGGTGATTAACGGTTAAAAATTGTGATTTTGGGGTGTATTTTTCGTGTATTTTCGGGGTTTTTTCGCTGTGTTCTTCGCAGTGTGTTTTTGTGGGGAGTAAACTGATCTGTTTTTACGTTTTATTTTTTTCTGGGTTTTGGTCCCTCCGCGAGTCGCGGAGTTTGCTTTTTTTTTTTTTTTTTTTTTTTTTTTTTATATAATCTTTAACTTATAAAACAATTAAGTAATTTAATTTTAAAATTTTGTTTCCCTTGTTATTTAGGACGAGGTCGTTTCGGATTGATGTCCTAGTACGTCCTTCGACAAAATTTTAAAATTTGTCTTTTTGTAGCGATTGTTTTAAAAGCTAAGATTTTTGGGTTTTTTCAATGTTTTTGGCATACTTTAATTCAATAAGATTAAAAATAATGATAATAAAAGTTCTCGTCCCTCCCTCGGGTAAAGCAATTTCGGTTCAAAGACCTAGTCTTCAACTTACGACGAATTTTAAAAATCATATTCTTAACTTAATGAGATAAAGTAAATTTTTGTTTTTAAATTCACACAACTTAAATATAAAATTCAAAATTAATATTAAAAATTCACACCAAACTTAAAATTTGAAATGCATAAAATTAAAAATTTATATTTTAAAAATTAAAAATTCACACCAAATTTAATTTAAAAATTTATAAATTCATATCAAACTTATATTAATTTTTCAAATATTTACAATTTTAAATATATTGTTTTTACAAAGTTTACAATATTAATTTAAGATTTAAATATTAATTTTAAAAACATGGTAAAAATAAAATTAAAAATCTTTTTGTCTTTTTATCCCACTTTAATCAATCAAATATTATCAAAAATATGTGCCCCTCTTTTCGGTAAAGTAATTTCGGTTCCAAGACCTAATTTAACTCATGACGAATTTTTGAAATATTTTGGGTTGATTGTTTAAAGATATTTATACCTTAAGAATAAACGTTAAATTTCGCAGTGATGTAATAAATTTTTGAATGATATCAATAATTTCGGTCGCCAAACCTAATTTTATTTAATACCAATTTAATACTTTTTAGCGAACAAATTAGCGTTTATTATCAAAAGGTTAAAAATAAAAATAAAAATAAAAACTGTACAGACATACCTGTGGAATAGATTTCTTAGTTATATGATCTATCCCATTCATAAGATAGTCGGTTTAATTGGTTTTCCATGGCTACATAGGCGTAACCTCGAGCATTCAGTGTCTTTTCTTCTAAACATATGAACGGTCCGTCTCTGCATAAAGTAACAAATTCGGTATTTGAATAGGTTTGATTATTTGAACATTTACCTCCATGTGACCATTTTCCGCATTTGTGACATCTTTCTAGGTGTCGTGCTCTTCTTTTCGCTGCGGATTTTGATTTTCCTTTACCAAATTGTAACTTATTATCTTCGCATCTGGATTCTTTTCTAACTCCGTCCATTCTTTCTCTGATTACTGATACTATTTCACTCGGTAGTATGTCATTATTACGTTTAGTGATCAAAGCGTGTAGCATTAGACCATGGTTTAGTTCACAAGCAGTCTTCATTTCGTAAAAACCTAAAAAAAATAAAAATTCAGAATAGGGGGAGAAGACTAGTTCTTTAGGGTCTGCTAGGGAAAGACCATTCGGGTTCCATTTTCGAGAACTACACGAAAACAGACAATCTAACTCTAACAGAAATACATATTATCCTTTAAAGACTTGATTCTCCCCACACTTAGTTAGCTGTGGTGTCGAAATTATGATTAACTTTGTTGTCGACTTCCATCGGACCATGTATGTAATGTTTAACTCTGTGACCATTAACTTTAAATTCCATCCCATTTGAATTTATTAATTCTATCGTTCCGTATGGGAAAACTCTTTTGACTATGAATGGTCCAGACCATCTTGATTTCAATTTTCCAGGAAATAGCTTGAATCGTGAATTGAAAAGAAGAACTCTGTCTCCTTCTTTAAATTCTTTTGCACTTCTGATTCTTTTATCATGCCATTTCTTCGTTCTTTCTTTATAGATTAATGAATTTTCGTATGCTTCATGTCTTAATTCTTCCAATTCGTTTAGTTGACTTAATCGTAGACGTCCGGCTTCATGTAAATCAAGATTACATGTCTTCAAAGCCCAAAATGCTTTGTGTTCAATTTCTACTGGAAGATGACATGCTTTTCCATAAACAAGTCTAAAAGGTGTGGTTCCAATTGGAGTTTTGTAGGCTGTTCTAAAAGCCCAGAGTGCATCCTCCAATTTAATGGACCATTCCTTCGGATTTGATCCTACGGTTTTCTCTAGAATACGTTTTAAAGCTCGGTTGGTATTTTCAACTTGTCCACTTGTTTGTGGATGATATGCGGTGGAGATTTTATGAGTTACTCCATATTTTTTAAGGACTTTCTCAAGTTGATTATTACAGAAATGAGTACCCCGATCACTTATTAAAGCTTTCGGTGTTCCAAACCTTGCAAAAAGACGTTTTAAAAAGTTGACTACAACTCGTGCATCGTTAGTTGGGAGAGCTTGTGCTTCCGCCCATTTAGATACATAATCAATGGCTACGAGTATACATAGATTATTATGAGATTTTGGAAATGGACCCATAAAGTCAATACCCCAAATGTCAAATACTTCACATACTTGGATGACATTTTGTGGCATTTCATCACGTTGACTTATTTTTCCGGCCCTTTGACATGCATCACAGGATTTGCAAAGAAGGTGTACGTCTTTGTAAATTGTAGGCCAATAGAATCCAGCTTCATAAACTTTTCTTGCTGTTAGTTGAGGCCCATAATGCCCTCCTGTTGGTCCAGTGTGACAATGGTTTAAAATTTTACTAGCTTCATCTCCAAATACACATCGGCGTATTATTCCATCGGGACAACTTTTAAACAGATGTGGATCTTCCCAGAAATAGTGTTTTATATCACTGAAGAATTTCTTTCGTCTTTGGTACGATAATCCTTTTTCAAGGAATTCACAAACTAAATAGTTTGCATAGTCTGCAAACCATGGGATTTCTTTATAATCTATTTTCAATAGATATTCATCAGGAAAGTTGTCTTGTATGGCTGATTCATTTAGAACTTCTAATTCGGGATTTTCAAGACGAGAAAGATGATCAGCGGCGAGATTTTCTGCTCCTCTTTTATCTCGGATTTCAATATCAAACTCTTGTAAGAGTAAGATCCAACGGATTAATCTTGGTTTAGCATCTTGTTTTGAAAATAGGTATCTAAGAGCAGAATGGTCGGTATAGACCACCGTTTTTGCTAGAACGAGATATGATCGAAATTTGTCAAAAGC
Source organism: Rutidosis leptorrhynchoides (assembly GCF_046630445.1). Taxonomy (NCBI): domain Eukaryota; kingdom Viridiplantae; phylum Streptophyta; class Magnoliopsida; order Asterales; family Asteraceae; genus Rutidosis; species Rutidosis leptorrhynchoides. Next base: position 125,087,810 of record NC_092338.1, on the reverse strand, counting down.
AAAGACAATAGCAAGGAGTTCTTTTTCAGTAGTTGTATAGTTCGTTTGTGCTCCTTGTAATGTCTTACTAGCATAATATATAGGTTGAAATCGTTTTTCAATCCTTTGTCCTAAAACGGCTCCCATTGCAAAATCACTTGCATCGCACATTAGTTCAAATGGTAGATTCCAATTTGGTGTTATCATGATCGGTGCATTAGTGAGTTTCTCTTTAAGAATATTAAAAGATTTGATACACTCATCTGAAAAGATGAATGGAGCATCCTTTTCTAGGAGTTTATTCATAGGGGTGGCAATTTTAGAAAAATCTTTTATGAAACGTCGGTAAAAACCGGCATGCCCTAGAAAACTCCTAACTTCTCTAACATTGGTGGGATGTGGAAGTTTAGCAATTACATCTACTTTAGCTCTATCCACTTCAATTCCTTCTTTTGAAATTTTATGTCCAAGAACGATGCCTTCTTTAACCATGAAATGGCATTTCTCCCAATTAAGTACTAGATTTGATTTTTCGCATCTAATTAGCATTCGTTCCAGATTAACTAGACATGATTTAAATGTATCACCGAAGACTGAAAAGTCATCCATGAATACTTCCATGCATTCTTCTATCATGTCGTGAAAAATCGCCATCATACACCTTTGAAAGGTTGCAGGGGCGTTGCAAAGTCCAAATGGCATGCGTTTGTAAGCAAAAGTACCATAAGGGCACGTGAATGTGGTTTTCTCTTGGTCCTCGGGTGCTATTGGAATTTGAAAATATCCGGAAAATCCATCTAGAAAACAATAGTAACTATTTCCGGCTAATCTTTCCAACATTTGATCTATGAAAGGTAAGGGAAAGTGATCTTTTCTGGTGGCGTCATTTAATTTTCTATAATCAATACATACACGCCATCCTGTTACAGTCCTAGTAGGAATAAGCTCATTTTTCTCATTTGTGATGACAGTCATGCCACCCTTCTTAGGCACGCATTGAACTGGGCTTACCCATGGACTATCAGAGATTGGATAAATTAAACCTGCATCTAGCAGTTTAATAATCTCTTTCTTAACTACATCTTGCATATTAGGATTTAGTCTTCGTTGGCGTTGCACATACGTTTTATGACCTTCTTCCATAAGGATTTTATGTGTGCAATACGAAGGACTTATTCCTTTAATATCATGAATCTTCCATGCAATGGCTGGTTTATGAGCTTTTAACACAGAAATGAGTTGTGATTTCTCATTTTCAGTAAGAGAAGACGATATTATTACAGGTAATTCAGATTCACCATGTAAATATGCGTATTCCAAATGGTTTGGAAGTGTCTTTAACTCTAATTTCGGAGGTTCTTCTATCGATGATTTGTATCGATATCTGTCTTCTTCTTTTAGCATTTGAATTTCTTCTGTTGTTGGTTCATATCCATTAGCTATAAGTGTAGCTAACATTTCAGCTTCATCAATTGGTTCATTACCTTCTCCTAAAGAACATTCTCCTGTTCCTTGTAATTCTGGAAATTCTTCTAATAATTCTGCATGTGCATCTATAGTTTGAATATAATAACATGTATCATCTGCAGATTGTGGTTGTTGCATTGCTCTATCAACTGAAAAGGTAACACTCTCATCCTCTATACTTAGGGTCAGTTTCTTACCGAACACGTCTATCATTGCTTTAGCCGTGTTTAAGAATGGTCTTCCTAATATGAGAGGAACTTGAGAATCTTCTTCCATGTCCAAAACAACAAAATCTACTGGAAATACTAAAGTACCAACTTTAACTAGCATGTTCTCCATTATCCCTCTAGGATATTTTATTGATCTATCGGCTAGTTGTATGCTTATTCTGGTTGGTTTTAATTCTCCAAGGTCTAGTTTAGCGTATAGTGAATACGGCATTAGATTTATACTAGCACCTAAGTCTGCCAATGCTTCTATTGAACTAAGACTACCCAGAAAACATGGAATTGTGAAACTTCCTGGATCAGATAGTTTTTCTGGTATCTTATTCAACAGCACTGCTGAACAATTAGCATTCATAGTAACAGCCGAGAGTTCTTCCATTTTCTTTCTATTTGAGATTAGATCTTTCAAGAATTTAGCATATCTAGGCATTCCTGAAATCACATCAATGAAAGGAAGATTTACATTTATTTGTTTAAACATATCCAAAAATTTGGATTGCTCGGCTTCAAGTTTCTCTTTCTTCATTTTACTCGGGTAAGGAAGTGGTGGTTGATATGGTTTAACATAAGGTTTATCCTTAACCGTGTTATCTTCATTAACCTTTTCAACTACCGGTTCTTTTTCCTAATCTTGATCAGGTTGTGGTTCTTGTGGAGTAGGAATGGTTTCATCAGAAGTTACAGGTATTTCAGGTGGTTTAAGTGTTGTACCACTTCTTGTGGTAATAGCTTTAGCTGTTTCATTCCGGGGTTAGCATTTGTATCACTAGGTAGACTTCCCGGTTTTCTTTCACCTATTAACCTTGCTAGGTTACTTACTTCTTGTTCCAGATTTTGAATAGAAGCTTGTTGATTTCTAAATGCTTGAGCATTTTTTTCATTAGTTTGTTTCTGAGATGTGAAAAACTGCGTTTGAGTTTCAACTAGCTTCGTCATCATATCTTCTAAATTCGGCTTTTTATCATCGGTTTGTTGTGGTGGTTTGTTTTGAAAATTAGGTCTTTGCTGATTATAAGTATTATTGGATACTTGTTGATTGCTAGGACCTTGTTGGTTGTTGTATGGAATATTTCGGTTATAATTCTGGTTTTGATTGTAAATTGGTCTCGGCGGTTGATAATTATTCTGATAATTATTTTCAGGCCTTTGGTTTATGTATGAAATATTCTCTCTTTGTTCCATTGTTAATTCAATACTGAGACAATCTTTTGTCAAATGTGGTCCTCCACACTGCTCACAACTAATTCGTATTGAGTGAATATCCTTAGTCATCTTTTCCATTCGTCTCTCCACAACATCTATCTTTGCGGAAATGGAATCTAAGTCATGGCTAGAATCGGCTCTAGCTGCTTTAGATGATCTAATGATATCTTTTTCTTGGTGCCACTCATGTGAGTGGGAAGCAGTGTTATCAATAATTTTGTAAGCATCAGTTTCGGTTTTCTTCATAATAGAACCACCAGCTGCTATATCTATGTCTTTCCTTGTAGTGATGTCGCATCCTTGGTAGAATATTTGTACTATTTGACAGGTGTCTAAACCATGTTGCGGACATCCTCTTAATAACTTTCCATATCTTGTCCACGCCTCATATAGAGTTTTATTTGGTTTCTGTGTGAACGTAACAATTTCTGCTTGAAGTCTTACGGCTTTAGATGCAGGAAAGAATTGTTTAAGAAATTTGTCAACTAAAACATCCCATGTATCGATCGCCCCTTCAGGTAACGATTCCAACCAATCTTTGGCTTCTCCCTTTAAAGTCCAGGGAAATAACATGAGATATATCTGTTCATCCTCCACTTCTCGGATTTTAAATAGTGTGCAGATCCTATTAAAGGTACGTAGATGTTCATTTGGATCTTCCTTCGGCGCACCACTAAATTGGCATTGATTAGTCACCATGTGTAGAATTTGTCCTTTGATTTCATAATCTGGCGCATTAATGTCTGGATGAGTAATTGCGTGACCTTGACCAGTGCGTTTAGCTCTCATTCGGTCTTCCATACTTAAAGGTTCCAGATTCTCCATAATTGAATTTGTTGAATCGGAATCACTAGAGGATTCTGATTTAATGGTTCGTTCCTCAACAATCTCTGTTTGAATGATTGGTGGCTCCGGAGGAAAGTTTAGTGGTTCAGGATCTACGAACCGTTCCTGAATATTTTCCGGATTCTCAATTGTGAGGTCGGGTTCAAAAAATGGATTATCGGAAATTTGAACTGAAGTACTTGGTCGACTGGATGACGATTCTAAAGAAAAATCAACGGCGGTTATATTTGCTAAATGTCTTGATCTAGTTACAGGTGGTGAACGTACAAAAGGTGATGAACGTCTTGCTCGGTGCATTCACTGAATATCCTATTAGTTTTAAAAAGGAAAGAAAAATTATAATAAGTTATCCAATCAATAGACTTTTCTGATTTTGCCCACGTTTCGAATAGCCAAAAGATGCAGCAGAGGGGCAGGATTCGTTTGGTCTCAATATAATTGAGGACTGTTTGGCTCCAATAACCCGGTCCACGTACAAATCCAACTATTACTACGAACCAGAAAATTTTGATGTCTATCAATTTAACCACTTAAAATAAATTTTCGTAATTTTAAGAAAATTTAGATAAGAAGTAGAAAAAATTCTAAGTCCTAAAAACTAGAATAGCGAGAAATAAGAGAGAAAAAGAGTTCGTCGGAAAAGGTCGAAAAAGAAAAATAGTTGAAAAATAATAAAAGGTGACGGAAAAATAAAAGAAACTTATAAAAAAAAATTAAAAATACTTGACTAACCTAATCTTATTACTACAACTAACTTAAAATTATAATCGCAAATTGATATCACTAATTGGAATGATAATTGATACATAGGTAAAAGTCGTCTAAAAATATTAAAGCTTACAGGAAAAACTAAATCCCAAATGGAAATAACTTAAAAAGAAAATAAAACTTAAAAAGGCGTCGCAAAATTCTAAAGCACCTAAATCTTAGTCTAAAGAAAAAGCACTTAAGGAATTCTACGGCAAAGCCTAAAAATCTAGGAGTAAAAATGATTATGGCAAAAACTAAGTTTAAAATTAAATATGAGCTAAAAATACAAATATTACGCTACAACGATTAAAAAGGGACAAAATATAAAAATATACAAAAAGTTGTAAAAATTACAATTTTTATAAAAATATTATTTTTATATTATTTATTTTATTAAACTATTAATTTTATAATTTAATAAAACTAATTAATACTAAATACATAAATTAAATAAAAAGTAAAATTTAAAAATTAATAATAATAATAATAATTATTAGGGTTAAATAATAATAATAATTAATAATTATCCGTAATTAATGCTGAATTAGGGTTTTGTCGCCTGTCAGTAAATCTCCGCGAGTCGAGGTATTTATTGCATCAAACCCCGCGAGTCGCGGGGTTCAGAATTTCAACTCTGGAGCAGTTTTAATTTACGCGTTTTTTTTTATTTATTATTTTTTTTTAATATTTTCTGTTTGTATAAAGAAAAATATGTGTATAATAAAAACTTATATTTAAAACTTAAATAAAAATAGAATTACTTTATAATTTTATAAAAAAAAAATCTTAAAACTAGATTTATATATATTTTTTATATGTTTTTAAATAAAAACAAAATACTTAAATAAAACTTATATAAAAATAAAGAAACTTTATAAAACTTAAATATTTATCAAACTCCTAAAATTATTTATATTTTTGTTTTTCTTTTTATATTTTTGAATAATTAAAACGTAATTTTACAAAAACGAATTTTAATAAAAGTTAACTAAAAATCTTTTTTTTTTATTTATATATTAGCGTTGCGCTTCCGGCGTTTAGAAAGATCCCCGGCAGCGGCGCCAAAAATACTTGATGTCAAAGCTAAGGGATACGAAATAGTTTATATTTTACTAGGAAAAACTATTAAATACGATACAATTTTACACAAGATATTTATTTATTTATAGAATGGATATACTTAAACCTTGCTACAACACTTATAGGCAGTGTACCTAATCGTAAAGTAGTGTAGTTTTTAGTAAGTCCGGTTCGTTCCACAGGGAAATCTTTAAACAAATCTTAACGCTATATTAGTTTACTTTTATAAAAATACAAATATATATATAAGTAATATTATTATTATAAAGGGGGGTTTTTACCGTTTAATGACCGGTTTGTCGATTTTAAAACTTTAGTCGCAGTTAAAACCTAATGTAAAATATTAAATAAATAAAAGACTTAATTTAAAGCGTAAAATAAATAACGATAATGAAATTGCAATAAAAGTGCGATAAAATAAAATTGCGATAATTAAAAAGTACGATAATTAAAAGTGCGATTAAATAACAATAAATAAAAGTGCGATAATTAGAAGTGCAATTAAATATAAAATAAAGGAAATTAAATATGAAATAAAAGAATTATGCTTATTTAAACTCCCGTAATCATGATGTTTGACGTGTTGATTTTAGTTTTATGCCCATGGGTTAATTGTCCTTTGTCCTGGATTATTTAATATGTCCGTCTGGTTTTTGTCCATAACAGTCCATCAGTCATAAATATAAAGTGCGAGTGTCCTCGTCAAATTATTCTTATACCCGAAGTTAAATATTCCAACTAATTGGGGATTCGAATTGTAACAAGGTTTTAATACTTTGTTTAATGAATACACCAGGTTATCGACTGCGTGTAAACCAAGGTTTTACTACTTTGTTAACAATTACACCAATTACCCTTGAATGTAATTTCACCCCTGTTTTGATTATTCTAGTGGCTATTAATCCATTCCCGTGTCCGGTTAAATGAACGATTATTCGTACATATAAATACCCCGCCCATCGTGTCCGATCGAGTGTATATGGTAATTTATAGGGACGCCCAATTGTAAATCTTTATATTAACATTAACAAACTATCATTTAGTTAAACAAATATAAAGCCCATTAATAGCCCATAGTCTAATTTCCACAAGTGTCGTTCTTTTGTCCAAACCCCAATTATGGTACAAAGCCCAATTACCCAATTTTAGTAATTAGCCCAACATCATGATTACTTCGTTTTAAATAAGCATAATAATAACTTAGCTACGAGACATTAATGTAAAAAGGTTGAACATAACTTACAATGATTAAAAATAGCGTAGCGTTACACGGACAGAATTTCGACTTACACCCTTACAACATTTGCTAACATACCCTTATTATTAGAATTATAATTAAAATTAAAATATAAATTATAAATATAAATATAAATTTTACGTATGAATGAGGAAGAAAAAGATGATGAAAATGATCAGATTTCGGTTTGCTTTATAGGGAGTTTTTCATTTTGGGGCTCCGCGACTCGCGGTGAAATCCTCTTCAAACTCCGCGAGTCGCGGAGAATGAATTTACAGCTCACACCCTTGGAGTCTTTCTCTGCCGACGGTTTTTATTTATAAATATAATATATATATAATTAATATAATTAATTATATATTATATTATATTTATATACCTAGTTAACTTGTAATTTTTAGTCCGTTGCGTCGAGCGTTGAGAGTTGACTCTGGTCCCGGTTCCGGATTTTTGAACGTCCTTGCGTACAATTTAATATCTTGTACTTTGCGTTTTGAATCTTGTACTCTTGTAATTTCGAGACGTTTCTTATCAATAATTGGAACCTTTTTGATTGTCTTTTGTACTTTTGAGCTTTTTGATCGTTTGCGTCTTCAATTCGTCGAATCTGTCTTTTGTCTTCACCTTTTATTATTTAAACGAATATCACTTGTAAATAGAACAATTGCAACTAAAAGCTTGTCTTTCTTGAGAAATAATGCTATGAAATATATGTTCGTTTTTAGCATTATCAACGACTTCCTTCAAATACAGTCGTGCTAACTTCTCCATCTTGTCATCTTCTCTTATTGGCAGGAAGTGTGCTGATTTGGTGAGACGATCAACTATTACCCAAATAGTATCAAAACCACTTGCAGTCCTTGGCAATTTAGTGATGAAATCTATGGTAATGTTTTCCCATTTCCATTCCGGGATTTCTGGTTGTTGAAGTAGACCTGATGGTTTCTGATGCTCAGCTTTGACCTTAGAACACATCAAACATTCTCCTACGTATTTAGCAACATCGGCTTTCATACCCGGCCACCAAAAATGTTTCTTGAGATCCTTGTACATCTTCCCCGTTCCAGGATGTATTGAGTATCTGGTTTTATGAGCTTCTCTAAGTACCATTTCTCTCATATCTCTAAATTTTGGTACCCAAATCCTTTCAGCCCTATACCGGGTTCCGTCTTACCGAATATTAAGATGCTTCTCCGATCCTTTGGGTATTTCATCCTTTAAATTTACCTCTTTTAAAACTCCTTGTTGCGCCTCCTTTATTTGAGTAGTAAGGTTATTGTGAATCATTATATTCATAGATTTTACTCGAATGGGTTCTCTGTCCTTCCTGCTCAAGGCGTCGGCTACCACATTTGCCTTCCCCGGGTGGTAACGAATCTCAAAGTCGTAATCATTCAACAATTCAATCCACCTACGCTGTCTCATATTCAGTTGTTTCTGATTAAATATGTGCTGAAGACTTTTGTGGTCGGTATATATAATACTTTTGACCCCATATAAGTAGTGCCTCCAAGTCTTTAATGCAAAAACAACCGCGCCTAATTCCAAATCATGCGTCGTATAATTTTGCTCGTGAATCTTCAATTGTCTAGACGCATAAGCAATCACCTTCGTTCGTTGCATTAATACACAACCAAGACCTTGCTTTGATGCGTCACAATAAATCACAAAATCATCATTCCCTTCAGGCAATGACAATATAGGTGCCATAGTTAGCTTTTTCTTCAATAACTGAAACGCTTTCTCTTGTTCATCCTTCCATTCAAATTTCTTCCCTTTATGCGTTAATACAGTCAAGGGTTTTGCTATTATGGAAAAGTCTTGGATGAACCTTCTGTAGTAACCAGCTAGTCCTAAAAACTGGCGTATGTGTTTCAGAGTTTTCGGGGTTTCCCACTTTTCAACAGTTTCTATCTTTGCCGGATCCACCTTAATACCTTTTTTGTTCACTATGTGACCGAGGAATTGAACTTCTTCCAACCAAAATGCACACTTTAAAAATTTAGCGTACAATTCTTCCTTCCTCAATACTTCTAACACCTTTCTCAAATGTTCACCGTGTTCTTGGTCATTCTTTGAGTAAATAAGTATGTCATCAATGAAAACAATGACAAACTTGTCAAGGTATGGTCCACACACTCGGTTCATAAGGTCCATGAACACAGCTGGTGCATTAGTTAAACCAAACGGCATGACCATAAACTCGTAATGACCGTAACGTGTTCTGAAAGCAGTCTTTGGAATATCATCTTCTTTCACCCGCATTTGATGATACCAGGAACGTAAGTCAATCTTTGAATAAACAGACGAGCCTTGTAGTTGATCAAATAAGTCGTCGATTCTCGGTAGTGGGTAGCGGTTCTTGGTGGTAAGTTTGTTCAACTCTCGGTAGTCGATACACAATCTGAATGTACCATCTTTCTTCTTGACAAACAAAACAGGAGCTCCCCACGGTGATGTGCTTGGTCAAATGAAACCACGCTCTAAAAGTTCTTGTAATTGGCTTTGCAGTTCTTTCATCTCGCTGGGTGCGAGTCTGTAAGGAGCACGAGCTATTGGTGCAGCTCCTGGTACAAGATCTATTTGAAATTCAACGGATCGATGTGGGGGTAATCCCGGTAATTCTTTCGAAAATACATCGGGAAATTCTTTTGCGACGGGAACATCATTGATGCTCTTTTCTTCAGTTTGTACTTTCTCGACGTGTGCTAGAACAGCATAGCAACCTTTTCTTATTAGTTTTTGTGCCTTCAAATTACTAATAAGATGTAGCTTCGTGTTGCCCTTTTCTCCGTACACCATTAAGGGTTTTCCTTTTTCTCGTATAATGCGAATTGCATTTTTGTAACAAACGATCTCTGCTTTCACTTCTTTCAACCAGTCCATACCGATTATCACATCAAAACTCCCTAACTCTACTGGTATCAAGCCAATCTTAAATGTTTCGCTAACCAGTTTAATTTCTCGATTCCGACATATATTATCTGCTGAAATTAATTTACCATTTGCTAATTCGAGTAAAAATTTACTATCCAACGGTGTCAATGGACAACTTAATTTAGCACAAAAATCTCTACTCATATAGCTTCTATCCGCACCCGAATCAAATAAAACGTAAGCAGATTTATTGTCAATAAGAAACGTTCCCGTAACAAGCTCCGGGTCTTCCTGTGCCTCTGCCGCATTAATATTGAAAACTCTTCCACGGCCTTGTCCATTCGTGTTCTCCTGGTTCGGGAAATTTCTAATAATGTGGCCCGGTTTTCCACATTTATAACAAACTACATTGGCATAACTTGCTCCGACACTACTTGCTCCGCCATTACTCGTTCTGACACCATTTGTTCCTTTCGTTCTGTTAACGCCTGGTCCGTAGACCTCACACTTCGTCGCGCTGTGACCATTTCTTTTACACTTGTTGCAAAATTTGGTGCAGAACCCCGAGTGATACTTTTCACACCTTTGGCATAGCTGCTTCTGATTGTTGTTGTTGTTACGATTGTTATTGTTGTTGGGACGATTGTTGTAGTTGCTGTTGTTGTTGTTGTTGTTGTTGTTGTTGTTGTTGTTGTTGTTGTTGTTGGGCCATTTGTTGTAGTTGCGATTGATGTTGCGATTGTTGGGATAATTGTTGCGATTATTATTGTAATTGCTGTTGTTGTTGTATTGGTGATTCTTATCACCGTTTTCCTCCCACTTTCTTTTGACTTGCTTCACATTGGCCTCTTCAGCCGTCTGTTCTTTAATTCTTTCCTCAATCTGGTTCACTAGTTTGTGAGCCATTCTACATGCCTGTTGTATGGAGGCAGGCTCGTGTGAACTTATATCTTCTTGGATTCTTTTCGGTAATCCTTTCACAAACGCGTCGATCTTCTCTTCCTCATCTTCGAATGCTCCCGGACACAATAGGCACAATTATGTGAATCGTCTTTCGTACGTGGTAATATCAAATCCTTGGGTTCGTAACCCTTTAAGTTCTGTCTTGAGCTTATTGACCTCGGTTCTGGGACGGTACTTCTCGTTCATCAAGTGCTTGAATGCTGACCAAAGTAGTGCGTAAGCATCATCTTGTCCCACTTGCTCTAGATAGGTATTCCACCATGTTAATGCAGAACCTGTGAAGGTATGCGTAGCGTACTTCACTTTGTCCTCTTCATTACACTTACTTATGGCAAACACCGATTCGACCTTCTCGGTCCACCGTTTCAATCCGATTGGTCCTTCGGTTCCATCAAATTCCAAAGGTTTGCAGGCAGTGAATTCTTTGTAGGTGCAACCTACATGATTTCCTGTACTGCTAGATCCAAGGTTATTGTTGGTATGTAGCGCAACCTGTACTGCGGCTATTTTTGAAGCTAGAAAAGTACGGAATTCCTCTTCATTCATATTCACAGTGTGTCGAGTAGTAAGTGCCATTTCCTTCAAAATAGTCAAATGGAACAAGTTAATCATACAGAATATTAAGAGTAGTTAATAGTATTTCGTAGCATAATATGAACTCATTTATAAAAGCTTTTTCTTCATATTAGCGTTTTATAAGTTTAAATTCGGGTAGTACCTACCCGTTTAGTTCATACTTAGTAGCTAATATACAATTCAACTACTACAATTCTATATGAAAAACTGATTATAATAATATTTTGCGTTCAAACTTTTATACAATATTTTACAAACTTACAATACCGTTTATTTTACATAAAGCATGAAATATAGCACACAATAACTTTGATACAATATAGTTGTGAAGATAATTCTAGCTAGTACACAAGTCGTTCAGCAAAGGCAATAAAGACACGTAATTCATACGTCCAGAAACAAGTCATGCATTCTGGTTTTACTAGGACTACTTCCCATCCTTGGTCTTGTGGAACATAACCGTTATGGCCGTTGATAAGACAGCGTGTTGTAACGTCGTCAAAGGGACGAGGGTTACGTAATGACCAACAGTCTCGTAATAACCTAAAAACCTCATTTCTTACCCCAATTACCGACTCCGTCACTTGTGGGAATGTTTTGTTTAATAGTTGTAGCCCGATGTTCTTTTTCTCACTTTGGTGAGAAGCGAACATTACTTACCCGTAAGCATAGCATGCTTCTTTATGTTGCATGTTAGCCGCTTTTTCTAAATCATGAAGTCCTATATTCGGATACATTGAGTCAAAATAATTTCTTAACCCGTTGCGTAAAATAGCATTTGGGTTCCCCGCAATATATGCGTCAAAGTAAACACATCGTAACTTATGGGTTTCCCAATGTGGTATCCCCCATCTTTCAAACAAAAGTCTCTTATAAACCAAGACATTCTTGGAACGTTCTTCGAATGTCTTACAAACTGATCTCGCCTTAAATAGTTGTGCCGAGGAATTCTGACCGACTCTAGACAAGATTTCATCAATCATGTCTCCGGGTAGGTCTCTTAAAATATTGGGTTGTCTATCCATTTTGTGTTTTTATACTGTAAAATAGACAAGAGCTAGATTCATAAAAAAAAAATACTTATTAATACAAGCAATTTTTACATATATCATAAAGCATAAGCACACTATATTACATATATTACACCATACGAATACAACTATCTTATTCCGACTCGCTCGTTTCTTCTTCTTCGATTTTGGTTCGTTTTGCCAAGTTTCTAGGGATATATGATGTTCCCCTAATACTAGCTGTCATTTTCCACAACGGTTTAGAAAAACCTGGTGGTTTAGAGGTTCCCGGGTCATTGTTACAACTTAAGGACTTCAGGGATTGACGATACATATAAAGTTCATCGGGGTTGGAATTAGATTTCTCTATTTTTATGACCTTTCCCTTATTATTTTCTTTTGCCTTTTTAAATTCAGTTGGGGTAATTTCTATAACATCATCGAAATTCTCGTCAGAATCCGATTCATCAGAGAATTGGTAATCCTCCCAATATTTTGCTTCCTTGGCGGAAACACCATTGACCATAATTAACCTTGGTCGGTTGGTTGAGGATTTTCTTTTACTTAACCGTTTTATTATTTCCCCCACCAGTTCTATTTCCTCCTCCGGTTCCTCCTCTTCCGGTTCTGATTCTTCTTCCGGTTCTGATTCTTCTTCCGGTTCCTCTTCGGGAACTTGTGAATCAGTCCAATATATATTCGACTCTTCGTTATTATTAGGTGAGTCAATGGGATTTGTGCTAGAGGTAGACATCTATCACACAATATCAAACATGTTAAGAGATTAATATATCACATAATATATACATGTTAAAAATATATAGTTTCCAACAAAAATGTTAAGCAATCATTTTTAAAGAAAACACAGTCGAAGTCCAGACTCACTAATGCATCCTAACAAACTCGATAAGACACACTAATGCAAATTTTCTGGTTCTCTAAGACCAACGCTCTGATACCAACTGAAATGTCCCGTTTTTATTGATTAAAAACGTTCCATATTAATTGATTTCGTTGCGAGGTTTTGACCTCTATATGAGACGTTTTTCAAAGACTGCATTCATTTTTAAAACAAACCATAACCTTTATTTCATAAATAAAGGTTTAAAAAGCTTTACGTAGATTATCAAATAATGATAATCTAAAATATCCTGTTTACACACGACCATTACATAATGGTTTGCAATACAAATATGTTACATCGAAATCAGTTTCTTGAATGCAGTTTTTACACAATATCATACAAACATGGACTCCAAATCTTGTCCTTATTTTAGTATGCAACAGCAGAAGCTCTTAGTATTCACCTGAGAATAAACATGCTTTAAACGTCAACAAAAATGTTGGTGAGTTATAGGTTTAACCTATATATATCAAATCGTAACAATAGACCACAAGATTTCATATTTCAATACACATCCCATACATAGAGATAAAAATCATTCATATGGTGAACACCTGGTAACCGACATTAACAAGATGCATATATAAGAATATCCCCATCATTCCGGGACACCCTTCGGATATGATATAAATTTTGAAGTACTAAAGCATCCGGTACTTTGGATGGGGTTTGTTAGGCCCAATAGATCTATCTTTAGGATTCGCGTCAATTAGGGTGTCTGTTCCCTAATTCTTAGATTACCAGACTTAATAAAAAGGGGCATATCCGATTTCGATAATTCAACCATAGAATGTAGTTTCACGTACTTGTGTCTATTTTGTAAATCATTTATAAAACCTGCATGTATTCTCATCCCAAAAATATTAGATTTTAAAAGTGGGACTATAACTCACTTTCACAGATTTTTACTTCGTCAGGAAGTAAGACTTGGCCACTGGTTGATTCACGAACCTATAACAATATATACATATATATCAAAGTATGTTCAAAATATATTTACACCACTTTTAATATATTTTGATGTTTTAAGTTTATTAAGTCAGCTGTCCTCGTTAGTAACCTACAACTAGTTGTCCACAGTTAGATGTACAGAAATAAATCGATAAATATTATCTTGAATCAATCCACGACCCAGTGTATACGTATCTCAGTATTGATCACAACTCAAACTATATATATTTTGGAATCAACCTCAACCCTGTATAGCTAACTCCAACATTCACATATAGAGTGTCTATGGTTGTTCCGAAATATTTATAGATGTGTCGACATGATAGGTCGAAACATTGTATACGTGTCTATGGTATCTCAAGATTAGATAATATACAATACAAGTTGATTAAGTTATGGTTGGAATAGATTTGTTACCAATTTTCACGTAGCTAAAATGAGAAAAATTATCCAATCTTGTTTTACCCATAACTTCTTCATTTTAAATCCGTTTTGAGTGAATCAAATTGCTATGATTTCATATTGAACTCTATTTTATGAATCTAAATAGAAAAAGTATAGGTTTATAGTCGGAAAAATAAGTTACAAGTCATTTTTGTAAAGGTAGTCATTTCAGTCGAAAGAACGACGTCTAGATAACCATTTTAGAAAACATACTTCCACTTTGATTTTAACCATAATTTTTGGATATAGTTTCATGTTCATAATAAAAATCATTTTCTCAGAATAACAACTTTTAAATAAAAGTTTATCATAGTTTTTAATTAACTAACCCAAAACAGCCCGCGGTGTTACTACGACGGCGTAAATCCGGTTTTACGGTGTTTTTCATGTTTCCAGGTTTTAAATCATTAAGTTAGCATATCATATAGATATAGAACATGTGTTTAGTTGATTTTAAAAGTCAAGTTAGAAGGATTAACTTTTTTTTGCGAACAAGTTTAGAATTAACTAAACTATGTTCTAGTGATTACAAGTTTAAACCTTCGAATAAGATAGCTTTATATGTATGAATCGAATGATGTTATGAACATCATTACTACCTCAAGTTCCTTGGATAAACCTACTGGAAATGAGAAAAATAGATCTAGCTTCAAAGGATCCTTGGATGGCTTGAAAGTTCTTGAAGCAGAATCATGACACGAAAACAATTTCAAGTAAGATTTCCACTCGAAATAAGATTGTTATAGTTATAGAAATTGAATTAATGTTTGAATATGATTATTACCTTGTATTAGAAAGATAACCTACTGTAAGTAACAAAGGTTTCTTGATCTTGGATGATTACTTGGAATGAATTTAGAAAACTTGGAAGTAAACTTGCAATCTTGGAAGTATTCTTGATTTTATGAAACTAGAACTTTTGGAATTTATGAAGAACACTTAGAACTTGAAGATAGAACTTGAGAGAGATCAATTAGATGAAGAAAATTGAAGAATGAAAGTGTTTGTAGGTGTTTTTGGTCGTTGGTGTATGGATTAGATATAAAGGATATGTAATTTTGTTTTCATGTAAATAAGTCATGAATGATTACTCATATTTTTGTAATTTTATGAGATATTTTATGCTAGTTGCCAAATGATGGTTCCCACATGTGTTAGGTGACTCACATGGGCTACTAAGAGCTGATCATTTGAGTGTATATACCAATAGTACATACATCTAAAAGCTGTGTATTGTACGAGTACGAATACGGGTGCATACGAGTAGAATTGTTGATGAAACTGAACGAGGATGTAATTGTAAGCATTTTTGTTAAGTAGAAGTATTTTGATAAGTGTCTTGAAGTCTTTCAAAAGTGTATGAATACATATTAAAACACTACATGTATATACATTTTAACTGAGTCGTTAAGTCATCGTTAGTCGTTACATGTAAATGTTATTTTGAAACCTTTAGGTTAACGATCTTGTTGAATGTTGTTAACCCATTGTTTATTATAACAAATGAGATGTTAAATTGTTATATTATCATGATATTATGATATATAATATATCTTAGTATGATGTATATACAGTTAAATGTCGTTACAACGATAATCGTTACATATATGTCTCGTTTCGAAATCATTAAGTTAGTAGTCTTATTTTTACATATGTATTTCATTGTTAATACACTTAATAATATATTTACTTATCTTTTAACATAATTAACCAAGTGTATCAATATCTTAATATGATTCATATGTACCTAGTAAGACGTTGTTATAACGATAATCGTTATATATATCGTTTTCGAGTTTCTTAAATTAATAGTCTCATTTTTATGTATATAACTCATTGTTAAAATACCTAATGAGATACATACTTATAATAAAATCATGTTAACTATATATATAACCATATATATGTCATCGTATAGTTTTTACAAGTTTTAACGTTCGTGAATCACCGGTCAACTTGGGTGGTCAATTGTCTATATGAAACCTATTTCAATTAATCAAGTCTTAACAAGTTTGATTGCTTAACATGTTGGAAACACTTAATCATGTAAATAACAATTTCATTTAATATATATATAAACATGGAAAAGTTCGGGTCACTACAAGAGATTCATTCATTCAAGCTGTTATTCGATCGATTACTATAAAATTCTCTCAATATTGTTTCTGTTCTTAATCCTTAGTTAGGGTTTGTGTTCATCTAGCTGATGAACAAAGGTTGTAAACACTATTTTATTAAAGTGATTTGGTTGTGGTTATCATCCGTGTGATTCATACGAAGTATACAAGCTTGTATACTTGTTATTGTCGATTGATCTGTGTATTTTTACATGGTATCAGGGCTGTAAGGATCGATCATGGTGTTTGATTTAGTTTTATTCTTCGTTCTATTCGGTGATCTGTGATTTAGGGTTTCATCGATTTCTGTGTTAATCGGTGGTGTTTTGTGTCTTTTTTGGGTTCGATCAAGAACTTGTGGGGTGATAGATCGTTGAATCTGCGAATTACTGCTGAAAACCCTAATTTTCTTCAATTAAGGGTTGGTGTTCATTGTTCTCTAAATCTCATCATCTGATTCTTGTTTATCTTCCGATGCATCATCAATCATTCGTGATTGATCGGTTACTTCTTACTCTTCTTTATTTTTATTGTGTACTAACTTTCTTGGTTTTATTGTTTAAGAGAAGGTCAGTGAATTTCATTGAATATTCACTTATCTGGATCACTGTTTGGATTACCTTTTAGGATTTCTGTATTATTTTATTGATTTAATATTGTTTGTCTTTGTTTCTATTTAATATGGCTAAAGATGATAATGATTCATCTGGTAGTAGTACTACTCAGATTAGCAAACTGGATTTTGGGGATCCTTTTTATCTTTATCCAAGTGATATTAGTAGTACTCCTTTAATTGATGTGAAATTAAAAGGAATTGAAAACAATAAATCTTGGTCTTGTGCAATTGAACTTACTTTACAAACAAAGAATAAAATGGATTTTATTAATGGAACTTTTAAAAGAAGTGAAGATTATGAGGTTCTTGGGATCCAGTGGGAAAGATGTAATGCTGTTGTTCTTTCATGGATTCTTGGATCCATGTCACAAGGGTTATATAATGGTCAAGTATATTCAAAAGTTGCATCTGATGTATGGAAGGAATTAAAAGAAACTTATGAAAAAACTGATGGTTCTGTAATCTTTAACTTGTATATTGCGTTTTAAACACCTTAACTCAGAATGGTAGTTCTGTCTCTGACTACTATCATTAGCTAAATTCTTTATGGAAACAATATGATACTATGGTACAGCTTCCTAGCTGTGCTTTTACATCTTTAAAAAGATCATACAAGTTTAATAAAATTGATGCAATTCTTAATGGGTCTAGATGATGTTTATCAACCAATAAGAAGTAATATCTTGACATGAGATCCACTGCCCTCAGTGGATACTGCTTTTTCTATTATTTCAAGAGAAGAATCCCATAGAGGTTCACACCTCAATGGAAAAAAGTCTTCAAATGAAACTTCTGCATTCTTTCTAACACTTTCACAGATAAATTTGGTGGAAATAAAGAATTAAAATGCACTAAATGTGGCAGAAACAAATCAACAATCATACAACTGAAAGATGTTTTGAAGTTGTTGGTTATTTAATAAAAAGTGGAAACTTAAAGTGCACAAAATGTGGTATGACTAATCATACTGTTGATAAATGTTTTGAGGTTGTTGGGTATCCTCCTAATCTAAAAAGAAAAGGGTTTGGTTTTAACAACTTTAAGGGTAATAACAGTAAAAGCACAAGTGAAAACCAAGGAATCAATTGTTCCACTAATGTTTCATTAAGTAATGAACAAGTTATGAGGTTGTTAAGTCTTCTGGATGACAAGAGTAGTTCAGGATCTGTGGCTACAAATGTTGCAGGTAATTTTGTTAATCATAATGTGTTTTTTGATGATAACTTTAAAACTTTATGTGTTACAAATAATGGGTCTGTTAATGATCATTATGGATGGATCATTGACTCTGGTGCTAATCAACATGTGACTAATTCATCTAAAGACTTTATATCTTATGTTGATGTTAGTGATTTAAATCTTAGTGTAGGGTACCCTGATAGGACTAAAGCTAAATTAACTAAAGTTGGAAGTTTAATGTTGTCAAACAAAGTTATTTTACAAGATGTTCTGGTAGTTCCAGACTATTATGTCAGTCTTTTATCTTTTCATTTTCTTGTTAAAGACAATAACTTGTTTGTTAGTTTTGATAAATATTTCGGTCATATCCAGGACTTGGAGTCCAAGGAGACTCTGTTGACTGGTAGTCAATGTGATGGTTTATATCTTCTCACTAAAAATGATAAAGGTATAATAAACTTGTCAAATACAAGTAAAACTGGTAATTCAAGTGATTTATGGCATTGCAGGCTTGGTCATCCTGTAGATCAAGCTATGTTTGCTTTAAATTTAGATATAACAAAGTCAAAAAATAATAAACATATTCCTTGTGACATACGTCACAAGGCCAAACAATCAAGGGAACCTTTTCCCATTAGTGAACATAAATCTACTAACTTAGGTGATCTTTTACATCTTGATGTTTGGGGACCATATAAAGTGCAGAGTCATAAAGGTTTTAAATACTTTTTAACTATTGTGGATGATTATTCCAGGGCTGTCTCGGTTTATCTTCTTAAAACTAAAGAAGATGTTTATAATTGCATTGAAAATATGTATTATGTTTGAACAGTTTAATAAAAATATAAAAGTAATAAGGAGTGATAATGGTACAGAATTTGTTAACTCAAAGGTAAATGACTTTGTACATAAAAAAGGTATAATCCATCAAACATATTGTGTGTATACTCCTCAACAAAATGGTATTGTTGAGAGGAAACATAGGCACTTGCTTAATGTTGCAAGAGCTCTTATGTTTCAAGGGGGGATTCATTTAAGATTCTGGGATGAATGTATTCTAACTGCTGTTTATCTTATTAACAGGAATCCTACCTCTGTGTTGTTTGGAAAGTGTCCCTTTGAGTTAGTTTATAAAAAAAATCATATTTTCCCATTTGAGGGTGTTTGGTTGTCTTGCTTTTTCAAATGTTTTGAATAACTCGGATAAGTTTTCTCAAAGAAGTGAAAAATGTGTTTTTTAGGGTATTCTTTTGTTCAAAAAGGCTATAAATTGTATAGTCTTAAAAATAAAGTTTTGTTTGTTTCCAGGAATGTGAAATTTTATGAAAATGTTTTTCCTTTCAAGTTAAAATCAAGTGAAATTGTTGTTGATGAGTCAGTTAAAAATTTAAATCAATTAAACTTCTTTGATATTTTACAAAATGAAAACCATAACACTCAAAGTCCCAATGACGAAGGGAAAGATAACACATATAGTAATAGTAATCGCAGTAGTGAAGACTTGTTGGATAGCAATGGTGATAAAACACCTGTGCATACCAATAGTCAATCACCTACAACACTTAATGCTGAAACATAAACCCTGAGGGCAACACTGATCAAACCTATGTTTTTCAACCTACTATTAGAAGATCTCAAAGGGATTCAACCTTGCCTAAGAGGTATAGTGAGTATGTTATTGAAAGTAAAGTAAAATATGCAATTGATAAAACTTTAAACTACTCTAAGCTTTCTAAAGAAAATAAGTGTTTTGCTTCTACTTTAAATAAAAGTGTTAAACCTTCTTCCTATTGGGAAGCTTGTAAACATAAGCATTGGGTAGATGCTATGAATGTGGAAATGGAAGCACTTCTTTTAAATGATACATGGGAACTCACTAAGTTACCTATTAATAGAAAACCAATAGGATGTAAATGGGTCTATAAGATAAACTACAAGTCAAATGGTGAAATAGATAGATACAAAGAAGGACTTGTCGCTAAAGGTTTCAGTCAAAGGGAAGGTTTAGATTTTGATGAGACATTTTTACCTGTTGTAAAGATGGTCACTGTGAGATGTATGATTAATAATGTTGTACAGAATAATTGGGAACTGTTTCAATTAGATATTAATAATGCATTTCTTTATGATGATCTTGATGAAGATGTCTATATGTCTCTTCCTCCTGGATATTATAACAATAATGAAAGGAAAGTTTGTAAATTAAAAAGATCTTTATATGGAGTTAAGCAGGCTCCTAGAAAATGGAATGAGAAGCTGACCTCAGCTTTAATTGAAAATGGTTTCATTCAGAGTAAAAATGATTATTCATTGTTTACTAAATCTAAAAATGTAGTGTTTATTTCTTTATTGATTTATATTGATGATATTGTTATAACAGGAAATGATGTTAATGAAATCAAAGTTTTAAAGAACACTTAAGTTCCAGATTTAAAATTAAAGACTTAGGGATCTTAAAGTATTTCTTGGGCATAGAAGTGATCAAATCCGAAAATAGTATCTGTTTGTGTCAAAGAAAATATACCCTTGATTTATTAGCTGAATTTGGTCTCTTAGATTGTAAACCAATTCAAACTCCTATTGAAACAAATGTTACTTTTAAAAACAATGACATCAAGAATGACTTACCTTTAAAAAATATAACGGAATATCAAAGACTTGTAGGTAAATTAATTTACCTTACACTAACTAGGCCTGATATTTCTTATTCTGTTCACTTGTTAAGTCAGTTTATGCATTCTCCTAGGGTTTGTGCTTTTAGGGTTCTTAGATATCTTAAGAATGAACCTGGTAAAGGTATTAACATTAAGCAAAGCAATGAATCAAGTTGCTTTTGTTGACTCTGACTGGGGTAAAACTGCTATGGTGAGAAAGTCAGTTACAGGTTATTGTTTATTCTTAAATGGTTCTTTATTATCATGGAAAAGTAAAAAACAATCTACAATATCAAGATCATCGGCAGAAGCTGAATATAGAGCTTTGGCTGATGTATCTTGTTAAGTTATTTGGGTTCTAAAGTTGTTAGATGAATTTAAAATCAAAAGTTTAATTCCTGTTCCTGTTTGTATTGATAATACAGCTGCTATTAAAATTGCTGCAAATCCTGTATTTCATGAAAAAACTAAACATTTTGAGATTGATTTGCATTTTGTTAGAGATAAAATATGTGCAGGTGTTATAGTTACAAAGAAGGTTGATACTGTGGATAACATTGATACTGTGGATAACATTGCAAATTTGATTACAAAAGGTTTAAGTTCTGCACAACATCCAAATCTGTGCAGACAGTTAGGGTTAATAAATCTGTTTAGCAATTAGATTGAGGAGGGGTGATAAAATGATCAATCTAATTTTATTTTTATTCTTGTTCTCATTATATGATTAGTGTGTGCAGGTTTCTAGTTGATCTTGCTTCATTCAAATGTGTTCTATGACTGATGAGACAACAAGCATTAGAGTTTGAAGAGCTAAACTCTTTGTGAACCGAGTGTAATGCAAAAGTAGCTAACATACCTGGTATGGGGGCAAAGTTGTAATTACACAACGACGGGACATAGTTGAGTTTAGTTTGTATTCATCTTGAGGGACTCAATCTGTCAACACTTGAAAGTTTTATAGTTTAAGGGGCTGTTTTATAATTATTATAATGTTCAGGGTGTTATTTTGTGTCGGTGTTGATAGGTTATATGTCTAACAGATTAGGGTTAGAGATTCATTCATTCATTCAAGCTTCTATTCGATCGATTACTGTAAGATTCTCTCAATATTGTTTCTGTTCTTGATCCTTAGTTAGGGTTTGTGTTCATCTAGTTGATGAACAAAGGTTGTAAACACTGTTTTATTAAAGTGATTTGGTTGTGGTTATCATCTGTGTGATTCATACGAAGTATACAAGCTTGTATACTTGTTATTGTTGATTGATCTGTGTATTTTTACACTAGTATATTAAGAAACGGAAATATGTGACTCTAAACAAATAAAGAAAAATAAATAACTAACTCACACCTCATTCTTTATATTGAAGTTAAATAAATAAATAACTCACACCTCATAGGCTCATATTGAAGTTAAATATTGTTAGTTCATACGGAGTATAAGGATTCAAAAAATAAATAAATACCAAGACATTAATCTTATTTACTTCATTTATCAAGTTGAGATGTGGTTCCTCTGTTTTTTGCTTAGAAATGTGTGGGGATCAGTTAATAATTTTGAGTCTTCCTGGCTCTTGATACAGATACATACGAGTATAATTTTTGCCTTTATCAGAAATAATGGTCATACAATGTAATCTCACAAATCAATATTTAGTCTTATCTAATTCTAATACTTATAATAATGAACTAGTCTAACGTTAAAACGTACAGGTTATAACAATCTGAATGCAAAAGAACAAGTTACCACATTATTATTATTATTAAATCAAATTATTTATAGGTGTATAAATGTATAATATACTACTAACTTATATATTTCCTTGAAGGAACAGGGTATAATATATAAAATTAATTATTGACTCTATAAAACTAATGCTTCACGTGTAAACCCATTCTTATACTCCGTAACATTTCAACAAAACTAGAGCGCAAGCATATTCGTCCAACAACTCAATCCAACTTATTATTTTCTGAAATCGTCGTTGATCATCATTACCTGAGAGGCCGCAATATGGGCGGTTTGCTAGACAAACTGAACCAATTCGTTTCATATGCGATGGCAAGCATTTCGAAGCCAAAGGTGACTGTGATGACTGTTGATTTTAAAGGTATTAACCTTGATTCCGTTAGTTACAACGCTAAAGTCAACGTTTCGAACCCTTGGATCATACCAATTCCCATCGGCACGAGCAATTATTTCCTCAAAAGCTCCAACAGGTTCGTTTTTTTTTTCTTTTAACCATTTTTACGATGTGAATCTACAAAATTGAATGGTGAGTACACTTTGTCAATACAAGTTCTTGAGAGGTTTTATGAGTTTGTGAATCAAATGTATAATTTCCTCATTCTGTTCATTTAAAACTATACATAGAATTCAATGTAGTGTTGTAGACCTGTAGTAATATTTTAACATTACCTTTTTCCTATAAAATGAATATAATAATAAAATTAAAAGCGTCAGCATATGAGTCTCCAATTGCTGAATGGGGTTGTTGTTGACTTTGGCCTGACGTATTTTATCGAGTTTTTGGGATTTTCCAAACTTTTGTGGACCTCCAACTTTTTGTCAAATTTGACCTTTACTAACGTTTAGACCATTTTTTTTTTACCTAGCCAACCAATGTGGGAGCTTATGAGTTTTAAAACCTTGAATGTGTCTTCATTTCTAGTAGGGATGTAGATTGGTGATTATAATAGAATGAGTTTTAAAACCTTGAATGTGTCTTCATTTCTGGTAGAGATGTAGATTGGTGACTGTGACGTCACGGGCAGTTAGTGTACTTTTTAGTCAAAAAGTGCAATTTAACTGTGACATGACAATGTCAATTTTAACATATTTTGACCGTTATGTCGGTATATTGTTTCAAATATTGTGTAGGGTAACGTGGTAAAATCTGATTGGAAATTGAGTGAAAAAATAAATTAATAAATAAGAAAATCATTGACTGGTTGAAAAAAAGTGACGAGTTTTGTTTTTTGCGTCAGAAGTGAAACTGACGAAACTGACTGATGCCCCATTAGGCTGATGCCCCATTAGGCTTCTTCAGTTTTGTCCATGTAATTTGACGGATGAAACTATCACATGATTATATATGGTTTTGTTATAGAAACTGCTAACACTTCATTGACTCGTTCCACATGAAAAAAAAACACCTATTTAGTGGTCGTCTATTAGAAAATTATTTTTTCATTCAATCTAAGATAATTTTGATAAATATCAATTTAATTATATATTCAACGAAAACAGAAAATACTTCTTTTATTTATAGTAGTAACTATTTTTTTTTTGCAAACGAACAACTATTTTGCAACATATTTAAATAGTAAGGTGGATTTTTTTACTGAGAAAATACGTGTTAAAATATTGTCCTGAAAAAATAATTGTATGGTCAATTGCAAAATTTTTCCAGTAACTAATACAGTATAAAATGAGGTATTAATCATAGAAATAGTATAAAACAAAAGGGTTAAAATTGTAAATTATGTTTTCAGCAACAAACTTCATATTTTTGACCAATTTTACATGTTTTTTTTAGAACAGCAGAATATATTATAAAAGAGACCCTCTAGCAAGAAACTAGAAGAGTCAAACAAAGAGTACAGATTACAATGGGATTACAACGGCTTTATAAGCCACAAATTCTAACCGACATTAAATTTACCTCTATTACAATTACAATACCAATTAAAAGACGAAAGTTGGATACTATTAAAAAGTGTGCTTTTCTTCGGAGGGTTATCGTCAAACAAAGAGCAGTTTCTGAATCTCCATGTTGTCCAGAGGAGAGCAGACACGATCACGTAGAGGTGATCCTTCGAATCTGACGTCGAATGCCAGTATGCCACCCGTTGAACCAAGCTAGCCAGTTTTCCCAAGAAGAGAAAATCGGTATGTTGATGTCAGACCATATACGAAGCCTACGCCATAGATCCATAGCAACATCACAACCAAAGAGAACATGATCTAGTGATTCCAATAGACCTCCGCAAATCACACAACCAATGTCCTGAATAATGACTCCTCTAGACGATACATTTAATCTAGTGGGAAGACGATTTAGAGCCACTCTCCATAGAAAACATTTACCTTACGCGGAACGAGCTTACACCACCTCGTATTCGGATGCGTCTGTGAAACTTGTAAATTGTCAAAAAAGTTCCGAGAACATCCCACACTGAAAATCCCATCCTTCGCTATATCCCATCGCCACGAGTCTGAAGAAGACGCTAAGCAAAGAGAACCGATCTCGTTGACAAGCTGATCAATCAGAACTCTGTTTCGAGAGCCCGTTGGGCGGATCCATGACCAACACCAGTTACCGTTAACAAATCTATCCGCTAGCATGCATTCTTTGTGAGTATCTAATGTTGATAAAAGCGACACCGAATTATAGCAAACCTGCTAGTAATACTTGAAATAATGACAATAAAGAAACACCAAGATTTAACGTGGAAAACCCCAATAGGGTAAAAACCACGGGCAAGGAAAGAAACGTTTCACTAATATGAATAATAGGAATTACACTTCGCTCTAATTACAAGGATAAGTACCAAGTTTTATATCTCTTGTAATTAGGAGATATATCTCACAAACTCTCTATTAGACTACTAGAACACAAGAAGGAAGAATGTGTTGGGATGCATTTTGAAGCTTGCAAGATCATGTATTTATAGTAGAAGAGAATGGCATCATGGTAAATAATTTGTGCACAAAAGTCTTCAAAACACAACTTTGCATGTGTTTGTTGACTATAGAACTCACCTAATATTGCCTCCCATATTTGACCTTATTATTTCAACAATCTCCCACTTGAAGATTTGATTGAAGCTCAATCAATCTTCACACGATAATCCTTCCTTGCCAATGATGTTGCTTACGTTTCCGCTAGGCCGCATGAGGAACGGCACCAAATAAACTTGTCACGATTGATTGACTTTGTTAGAAAATCAGCCACATTTTTATCAGTATGAATTTTCTGCATATTCACGGTTCCTTCTTCCACTTTCTCACGAACGAAGTGATACTGAACTCGTATATGCTTTGTCTTTGAATGAAATGCCGGATTCCTTGCAAGATGCAAGGCACTCTGGTTGTCACAGAATAGAGTGATATTCTCTTGTTTGTGCCCGAGTTCCTCCAACAACATTTTCAACCATACTGCCTCTTTAGTAGCTTGAGTAGCTGCTACATATTCTGCCTCTGTTGTTGACGTCGCCACAACTGACTGCAGTTTTGAAACCCAGCTTACTATTCCACCACAAAGTGTAAAAACATATGCAGTGGTAGATTTACTTTTATCGATATCACCTGCATAATCTGAATCAACATACCCTTTGACAATAAATTTCGGTTCCCCATAACATAATGCAACATCTAAGGTTCCCTTGATGTATTTAAGGATCCTCTTTACCGCATTCCAATGCTCTTTACCAGGATTCGCCATGTAACGACTAACTACTCCCACTGCATGTGCAATGTCTGGTCTTGTACATATCATTGCGAACATTAAACTTCCCACTGCTGATGCATACGGTACTCGAGACATCTCCTTCCTCTCGTCTTCACTGCTAGGACACATAACGGAGGATAACTTGAGATTAGTAGGAAGTGGGGTTGAGATTGGCTTACTATCTTGCATATTGAAACGCTCCAAGATTTTCCTCAAATAATTCTTTTGAGAAAGCCAAATCTTCCTATTATCTCTGTCTCGGTGAATTTGCATCCCTAGAATCTTGTTTGCGGCACCCAAGTCTTTCATTTCAAACTCCCTAGCCAATTGAGCCTTCAGCTTATTAATACGATCTTTGTTGGGGCCTGCAACCAACATGTCGTCTACATATAACAGCAAAATGACAAAATCATTGTCCCCAAACCTCTTGAAATATGCACAAGGGTCTGCATAAAGTCTGTTATATTCAAGGCTTATTATGAAAGAATCAAATCTCTTGTACCAACATCTCGGCGCCTGTTTGAGACCATACAGAGATTTCTTTAACCTGCAAACCAAGTTCTTTTTTCCTTGTAGTTCAAAACCTTCTGGTTGAAGCATATAAATTTCTTCTTCAAGATTTCCATGAAGAAATGCAGTTTTCACATCTAGCTGCTCTAGATGCAAATCAAATGTAGCACACATCGCTAGAACTACTCGAATTGTTGTAAGTCGAACCACAGGAGAAAATATTTCATTAAAGTCCGTACCTTCTTTCTGAGCATATCCTTTAACCACCAGTCTTGCACGATACCGCTCCACTTGATCATCGCCATTTCGCTTGATCTTATACACCCATTTATTTCCAATAGGTTTTCTACCTTTTGGCAATGGCACAAGTTCCCATGTTTTATTTTTATGAAGAGCTTCAATTTCTTCCTGCATAGCCGTCATCCACTGAGATGCATCTGAATGATTCAGTGCCTCGCGAAGAGTTGTTGGCTCTCCTTCCTCTGTTAGAAGACAATATGCAACATTGCTTTCCATAATAAAATCCGAGTGCCACCCTGGACGTTTCCTTTCCCGATTAGAAATACGAGTCGCTGGAGCTTCATCAACGACTACTTGATTTTCATCGTGCTCTGGTACTGCTTCAGAAGAATCTTTATGAAATTCATTACTCACTTGTATCGGTATAGTTTCTTTTGAAGTGCTAACATCTTCAAGATCTTTGTCTTCTGTAAAGACAACATCTCTGCTGATGACTACTTTGTAGGCAGTGGGGTCCCACAAGCGATACCCCTTAACTCCATCAGCATACCCCAAGAACAAACACTTTCTGGACTTCGGATCCAACTTTGTCGTTTCTTGAGAATTGTACATTGCATACACAGGACTTCCAAATATATGAAGGTCTGAATAATCAACTGGTTTTCCAGTCCACATCTCCATCGGTGACTTCAACTCAATTGCAGTTGACGGTGACCGATTTATCACGTAACAGGCAGTATTGACCGCTTCTGCCCAGAATGATTTCCCCAAGCTTGCAGTTGCCAACATCGCCCTTGTTCTATCTAACAAGGTTCTGTTCATCCGCTCTGCCACTCCGTTTTGTTGAGGAGTGTATGCCGTCGTGAACTGTCTTTTGATACCTTCTTGTTTGCAGAACTTATCAAATTCATCACCAGTGTATTCTCCTCCATTATCCGTCCTTAAACACTTGATCTTTTTACCAGAATCAAGTTCAACCCGCGCTTTGTAAACTTCAAACACTTCAAACACATCTGCTTTCCTCTTAATTGGGTACACCCAACATCTCCTAGTGTAATCATCAATAAATGATACAAAATACTTTGCTCCTCCTAGGGATTGAACTGGTGCTTGCCACACATCAGAATGAACCAATTCTAGAATCAATTTACTTCTAGAATTTGATGTGTTAAACTTCAGGCGATGTTGCTTGCTGATTACACAATGCTCACAGAAAGGTAGCGATACCTTTGTAAGACCAGGAATAAGATTTCTTTCAACAAGAATCTTCATACCTTGCTCAGACATGTGTCCAAGCTTTTGATGCCATGTCATAGCAACTTTATCACTTGAACTATTCGAAGCAACAGATGCTTCCGATTCCTGTACCGTCTCGCCTTTCAGAATGTATAAATTAGCACCCACCTTTTCTCCTTTCATAAGTACAACCGCGCCTTTCTTGATTATCATGATCTTCTCATGTATCACCATTTTACAACCAAGATCATCCAATTGTCCTAAAGACAATAAGTTCTTCTTCAAACCCTCCACGTGTCGTACACCTTGAATAGTACGAACTGTACCATCGTGCATCTTCAGAATGATATCTCCAATTCCAATGATCTTTAGTTCATGATCATTGCAACTGTATACAGATCCTCCTGAGATACGTTCATATTGTTTGAACCATTCTCTTCTAGGGGTCATGTGAAAAGTAGCTCCCGAGTCAAATAACCAGACATCAACAAATGTCTTTCTGCCTTCATTTGCTACCACTGCTTCACTAACCAAAGCAGTCCCATCATCTGAAGTGCTTACAATATTTCCTTGAGGATTTGAGTTATTTAAACTCCTGCAATCCTTCTTCAGGTGACCTTTCTTGCCACAATTGTAGCATGTATAGGTCTTCTTCTTTTTAGACTTCGGTTTACCATGATTGTGACTCCCACTTGGGCCACGTTCCGTTGATCTCCCTCCTGACATCACCAAGGCCTCCACTTGTCGTGAACCGGCCTGTTTGTCCTCCTTGTTATTGCGCCGATTTTCTTCTTCTAGAATAGCAGCCGCAACTTCATCATAGACTAGATACTCCGAGAGAACATTATTGGTTAAGTTAATAATGAGTTGATCATACGAGTCAGGTAGACTCTGAAGTAAAAGTTCAGCACGTTCTTTTGGCTCTATATTGCAACTTAACGAAGCGAGTTGAGAAAATAGAGTATTCAAAGAATTAATGTGCTCATTAACTGAAGTAGATTCATTCATGCGTAGCGCATAAAGTTTCCTCTTAAGGAATATCTTGTTGTGGAGTGATTTGGTCTCGTACAATTTTACGAGGTGATCCCAAATCTCTTTCGCCGTCTTCTTTTCTTCTATGCTAGACAAAACGCCATCTGCTAGTGCCAGATGAAGATTTGCGATAGCCTGGCCGTCTATCTCTTCCCATTTTTCATCAGTGACTTCAGCGGAACGTCCACTGATGGCCGCCAAACACTTATCCTTTCTCAGGATAGCTTTCATCTTTAATTTCCATAACGAGAAATTACTCCCGTTAAATTTTTCAATTTCAAATTTCGTAGACATTGCTATAATTACAATCTTCTTTTCGACAATACTATTTTTCTTGAAATAACACCCAAGGACTTTTACCGAGTGAAAATAATCTTACTTATTTTCTGATGTGGACGATCCACTCCCGTGGCAACCACAGAGCATACGATAAGTAGATTAATACACACTAGATATTAGACCTTAGCTCTTGATACCACTTGTTGATAAAAGCGACACCGAATTATAGCAAACCTGCTAGTAATACTTGAAATAATGACAATAAAGAAACACCAAGATTTAACGTGGAAAACCCCAATAGGGTAAAAACCACGGGCAAGGAAAGAAACGTTTCACTAATATGAATAATAGGAATTACACTTCGCTCTAATTACAAGGATAAGTACCAAGTTTTATATCTCTTGTAATTAGGAGATATATCTCACAAACTCTCTATTAGACTACTAGAACACAAGAAGGAAGAATGTGTTGGGATGCATTTTGAAGCTTGCAAGATCATGTATTTATAGTAGAAGAGAATGGCATCATGGTAAATAATTTGTGCACAAAAGTCTTCAAAACACAACTTTGCATGTGTTTGTTGACTATAGAACTCACCTAATATTGCCTCCCATATTTGACCTTATTATTTCAACATCTAAGTGATACAGTCGGTTGTATTTTACTTTCAAACACCCCCCTCCAAGCCAATTGTCTAGCCAAAAACGAGTGTTGTGTCCTTCCCCAATCTTTCTTCTCAAAACGTTAACCGGTAACTGCCCATTGTCAATGCATTTACGGAATAAACTCACAATATTGTACCAGATTCCAGAACCTTGAATTGTTGAACCATCGATGCCCGCACCAGTACCATATATTGATTTAACCACTTCGGCCCATTTTTTATCTTGTTTGGTGATGAATCTCCACACCCATTTAAGAAGAAGGGCGTGATTAAGTGCTCGTAAACTTCCAATATTTAATCCTCCATTTTGAAATGAAGAGATGGTTTGATCCCAACTTAACCAATGCATTTTTTTTTACCATCCATTGCCCCCCAAAAAAATTTGCACGCATACCTTCAAGATCATTTAAGATACCTTCCAGATATTTGAAGAGTGACATCAAGTAAATGCCGATGCTACCTAGAACCGTTTTAATTAACGTTAAGCGACCCCCTACTAATAGTAGGTTAGCCTTCCACGAAGAGAGTCGTTTAGAAAAAAGGTCTAGTAATGACTTCCAATATGCTTTTCGAACCATACTAACACCCATAGGTAATCCTAAATAGAGGATTGGAAAAGACCCTCGTAAACAACCGACATCCCTTGAATAGTCATCGACTTCAGATTCATTCACTCCTAATCCGTATAGATTTGATTTGTTTACATTTATTTTCAAACCCGAAAAGCTATGAAAGTTATTAAAAATCTCTATAATATGATCCAGCGAATTCTTATCCCATTCCGATATAACCATGACATCATCGGCATAGAGTAAGTGCGATACTTTAATACCGTGATGACCCATCGACGCACCTCTGATGAGATTCCCAGATACATAATTATCTAACAACAAGTGTAACCTTTCCATGACAATAATAAAAAGAAACGGGCTCAGAGGATCACCTTGGCGAAGGCCTCGTTGGACCTCGAATTCCCCAGTAAGACTCCCATTAATGAGAATAGAAGTGTGTGCCGACCGAAGGCACATCATCACCCATTTCCTCCAAATCGGCCCGAACCCAAGAGTATCAAGCATGTGTTCAAGGAATAACCAACATACCGTGTCATAAGCTTTTTCGAAATCGACTTTGAGGATCATCAATTTTTGCTTGCACTTCTTGTACCATTCCATGGTTTCATTAAGGATTAACGGCCCATACAAGATTTGTCTTCCCAAAATAAAAGCCGTTTGTTCTTTACTAATCATCTTGTCAATAACTTTGGCCAAACGGTTGGCCAAAATTTTGGTGATTATCTTATATTCTACACCAATGAGAGAGATGGGGCGGTAATCCTTAAAGCACGTGGAAGAAGCAATTTTCGGGACCAATGTAATAAAAGCGGAAAGAGATCCCCTCGGCATACGACAATCTTTAAACGATCGTGTAATTGATTGAACTAACACGGGTTTTATAAGATCCCAATATGATTTAATAAACGCAAAAGAATACCCGTCGGGTCCTGGAGATTTATCACCCCCACACTCCCATATCACTCTACGCCTCCTCCAAAATCGGTGAAACAAGGGCTGCATTGTCCTCGTTACTGATGCGGCATGAAGGCTGCATGGATGGAGCTGCTGTTATGTTATTTCTTAGAGAATTTATATTTGAAAAACTCTAAGAATGCATTTTTAACGACCGGAGGGTCCGTTACCCAATCTCCGTTAATCGAGATGCCCTTAATCATTTGCTTGTTGCGGCGGTGTTTAAGAATTCAATGAAAAAAATTTGAGTTTTCATCTCCTTCGATATCCCATTTGACTCTCGCCTTTTGGACGACATCTTGATCTTCTATATTCTGAATCTGATCCAACTTACTAACCAAGTCGATTCTTTCCTCCCATTCCGCTTCGGTGCTAGAACCCGCATCAATAACAGCCTCTAAAACTTGTAGTCTGTCACCGAATTCCTTTTTGTGATTTTCACCGAATTCCTTGTAGTCTGCCAATTTTACGTGTGATATCGAATTAGACAACCTATATATCTAGGATCTATTACATCGTACAATATGACTAATTTTGAATTTATTGATTATGAACTGCTAGTGTGATTGCATCGGGCACAATCTTCGACCCGGGTTCACTCAAAGGGTTTAGTAACACTTTGGTAGATGTCGAGATTAAAGTGCCACACACTTTGTTGATAAGCTTGGTGGAAGACATTGCTGTTGATTGGGACATTGATTACGAGTTTTTAGTCAACTTAGTTCTTCAACTACCACTCATTGGTGACATTACCATACTTGTAACTAAAACGGGGCAAATTAAGCTCCCCTCACTTATTGACTTCTTTACAGTTTAAAAAATGCGAACTAAGATTGATCATGTAAATCTCAAATATACTTTGTTACATAGTCTAGTGTTGGTAAATATGTAACTGAATTGTAGTGATAATATTATATTATTCATCCATTCGTTGTTACTCATGTTTATTACACATTTAATAATATGAGATACGTATATATTGTTTTTTCGTTATCTTTTTATTTGGTAGTATGTTTTATTCGTCCGGGATGTTAAACATGTTGACATGTTTATACTTTATAACATAAAACTTTCATGAGTTTAATGTTCTGGGGAAGTTGGATGTGGATCTTTATTAAGACTAGTGGGTAAGGCCCTTGTGATGTATGGATTTGTTACGTTTCAATAGTTACACAATAATATTATAATAATTTTATAATACCAAGTCCATACTTAACATATATAAATAATTACGCATGCTTGTGTATTATCATAGTATATAAAGATGATTAGATGATAATGTGATATAATGATAAGGAATTGAATTCATAAGAAATGAGTATCTATTGGGAAACTCATAAGTTTACAAATGAAAATTATAAATGGTCTTTTCAAAAACTCCAGAAGTGAAATAATTGTAGATAACTTTTACAATTTCAAAGGTCAAGAGTTGATGATTTTGTCATAATTATCAATATTGCATTATGTTTGAGAATTTGATAATATAGTTATTTCTAAAGTGAACTTTTTACATGTCATTCAACGTTCATGTTTTAAGATATTAAACAATGATGATTTACATAAACAATAAAAATTGATCTAAAAATTGTTCAAACATACATGAAGTTACTTCAAAGAAGTTGATAAGTCGACTTAATTTCTAAAACAATATAATTTTATCTTCCCTTAATCTTCAACACTAATTACTAATTTCTCATACATATGTTTAATATCATCAGTACCAATTAAATAACAAATAAAAATTACATAAACATGTGATTTCATTTAATTAGCACATTAGTATTTGTAGGTTTTAGAATGACTTAGTCTTTGGTTTGTGATATGAATGTATGTTTTGTATTAACATCTAATGTTTTAATTTATCCCAATCACGAATCATGATTAGATAAAGTTGAACTCTTAGTTTGACCCACACATTATATATTTGATACTTTGACAAATAAAAGAGACTGCAATGAGTAATTAGTTATACAACTTTTATTACAATTGACATTTAAATTGTTTAGAACAACCAAGTATACCATATAAAGCAAACATATTTTAATATTAGTTTACTATAACTTATGTATATTGCAGCAATATATAACAATTTTATAAGTCGAATTGATGACACCAATATTATAACTGTAAGATAGAATGTTTATTTAAAAATAGGAAACACTATATAATATCGAAAGAAAATATTAATGATTTTCATTTTAAAGGTAATTACAAAAAAAAAAAAAAAAAAAAACGAATGAATATCCATAACCATTGTAACAGAAAATACAGAAAAATTATCAGCTAATACGCACACAAATAAAATATATATCTATATATGAACTCTAAATAACTATCAAAAATGATAAAGTATATATGTGTGTATGTGTTTGTGTGTATGTGTTTGTGTGTATGTGAAAAGTCTATACTTACATATGAAGTGATCACGTAATATATCTTCAACCTTAATGCGATTGATGATACTCGACATTAAAATGTCAAACTTCTTAAAGATGATGACGAAAAAGAGTATTTATATAGATGTGATAACATAATATCTTTAACCTTCATGTGATAGATGATATTCGATATTAAAAGATCAAAATACTTAAAAATGATGAAAAAAAAGAGTCTTAATATAACCTTATCCGTTATTTCATTTGCAAAAGTGATGTGAAAATGAAAAAATAGTATTTATAGACATCAATGACTATCAATTAATTAAGTACTTAAATAAGAAAAGTGAAAGGATAAAAACTATTGTTATTAGTTATCATAACAATAAATGTTTAGGGAAAAACTATGTTAATAAAGTTATTATAAATGTTTAAAGAAAATGAAAAGATTAATATTATGAATGACAAAGATTAATTTTATTTATTTAGAATATTTATGATCAAATTTATGATAATCTTAATATTTTTAATCAAACTAAAAGACTCTACGCAGCAATTAATCATTAGATTTAGCTCAAATCTATATTATTCTGATTAATTAATCAACTATTTATACCAACTTTATATTTTACCCTTTTAAATTCATATATTATAACAATAAGTATTTAAAATTTTATATATTATATTTAATTATTTAATAATTCTGTAATTTAATTTATATTAACAATAGTTATGCAATCATAATTATATTAATATTAAAAATTTTGTATATTACAATAGTTATGCAATCATAATTATATTAATATTAAAAATTTTATGTAACTTTTGAGGGTAATTTATTTTTAATCATTTTTACAATATTTTTTGGCGAAAGTAAATCATATTTAATAGGCTAGAACTCAACTTTTAATAAAAATTTAGAGGTTTTTATAACCTTTTAGAGTAATTTTATACCATTTTTACGATTACTTATTGTGAGTGTAATTTATATTACAATAGTTATGTAATCATAATTATATTAATGTTAAAACTTTAATATGTTACATTAATTATGCAATCATAATTATATTAATATTAAAAAATTTATGTAACTTTTGAGGGTAATTTTTTTTATAATAAAAATTTTATGTAACTTTTGAGGGTACTTTTTTTTTTAATCATTTTACAATAATTTTATGTGAAGGAAAATCATGTTTAATATGATAGAACTCAACTTTTAATAAAAACTTTGAGGCTTTTATAACCTTTTAGAGTAATTTTATACCATTTTTACTATTATTTAGAAATAATTGTGTCGTTGGTCCCTCCATTTTACCTCAAAAAGCTAACAGCGTCCCTCAAGTTTTTTTGGCTTTCAGCGTCCCTCTATTATCACTTTTTTTAATATGCGTCCCTCCGTCAACTTTCTGTTAAAAAAGTCCGTTAAATCATGCCATGTGCCTTGTATGTGAGGGTAAATTCGTCTTTTTAGCGCCGTTTTCTTCTGAATCTTTATCTCCATCACCATCTCTATCTTCTTCACCAAAACATTATAAACCCTAATTTAATTTTAATCAACACAACAAAAAAAAATCTAAAATCAAATACCTATTTCTTTCTGTATACTACAAAAAACCCTTTGTGACTAATATTCGAGCAATTCAAAAATTAAGTACATCAGTGTGGGTACAATATGAAGCTTTGGCTTCGTGGATGAAAAAATTAAGTACATCAACTTATAATTTCATATTCTTCTTCAGTTGTCAATCTAATCATATTGTTAACTTTATCAATTCTATTTTCTAAATAAGAGGAATAACTCCCACTGCAAAATTTAGGGTTTCACAATTGATATATCAAATGTTGTAGCAGAACAAATGAAACAGAAATCCACATTCCTTCAGTTGTCTAAAAACTTTTTCTAATGATATTTTAATAAGAATTGTGTCAACTTTGCTTACCATTAACTACAGTAATTTCTAGTTATGAGTTTATGTTAGTAACTCTCCATCCACTTTTAAATAAAAAAAAAAAAAACTATACAGATCGTAATCTAAAAAAATTAAATAAGTACTTATACAATTTCTCCTTTTATTTTCAAGATCTTGTGTTCTGTAAAAAAAAGTACCTGGGTGTTCGATTTTGTACGAATTCTATTTGTGTTCTTCGGTTCTGTCATCTGACGAATCGGATATTGCTACTTGCGAATCATTCTTTAAATGCGTGATGGGTTCTATTAATTGTTTCTGTTACCGATTGTGACCTCGTCGGAGAGTTGATCAAAGCTGTTTTTTCGTTTTGTAGATATTAGTAGTTAAGAAAATTGAAATTCATGAACGATTATGTGGAATTAAAGCGTTAATTGACTAGAGCTGGTAATCTATATTGGATGATGATTGAAAAATAATGATAATGATGAGCGTTAGGGTTTCGTTTATGATTTTGGTACTGTTTCTAATTCTGGAGAAATGTATACGATGATGACGATGTAAAGATAGAGAAATTCTTTTTTTTTCTATGATTACGAAGTAAGATGATGACGGTTTACCAATGTATACGATGGTGTTTTTTTTCCTTCTTTCTAATTAGGTTTGCAAATTTGGGGAAGAACAAGTTGAGTAACAGCAAGGTTTCAGATTCAATGAAGAAAAAGGCTAAAAAGACGAATTTACCCTCACATGTAAGGCACATGGCATGACTTAACGGACTTTTTTAACAGAAAGTTGACGGAGGGACGCGTAATCAAAAAAAGTGATAATAGAGGGACGCTGAAAGCCAAAAAAAAAAACTTGAGGGACGCTGTTAGTTTTTTGGGGTAAAATGGAGGGACCAACGGCACAATTATTTCTATTATTTATTGTTAGTGTAATCATATTTAATAGTCTAGGACTCTTATTTATCGTTGTATACTCAACTTTTAAATTTGAATGTTATATAAAAGAAATGTAAATTAAAGAATAAGTCTTAAAAATTTATAAATAAAATACATTTATTAGACCTCATTTACTTATAACTATTAAAAAATTATAAATAAAATACATTTATTAGACCTAATTTACTTCCCATGTACTCAATCTTTATATATTAATAATAATATATATTAACGTGGCTTTAATTCTTTAAATATGAAAATCATATATTCCTTTCAAAAGTTTAATAGTATATGCTTATATGTCATTGGACGCTAGCACATCTAATACAACTCACTATTTTATATGAATTGTTATTGTGAAAGTGAAAAAGGATCTGTCACAATGTTTACGAGATAGGCAGGTTTTAACGGTAAGAGGTATCCATTCGTGAGAGTACTCACGGTCATGGTTGTAACGACTAGACTTTTTCGACTTGCTTTTGTACTTTGTGCTTTCACAAAACTGCGTATTTGTGAATACTGAGCTATATTATACTCTGGGATCTTACTACAAGTGGATTAATTTCGTTTATATGTTTAAACGTGTCTTTAAGTACGTAGGTTACTTAACTTGATCCCCGGAAGCCTTTATGACCGTTAGTGTCACTTGACGTTTAGAACGAACTGCGTACTGTGTACACGTTTAACTTTGGTCATAATCGGAATATTAAGACTACGAAACACTAATTGTTATTTTATAATAACAATTACTTGGGTTTTTGGATGCTTAATTACGCTTAGTAATTTACTAGAGCACACTAGTTAGTCTTGTTGGACTTTAGCCCACCCTACACTAGCTAGTGGACTATTTAATTAGCCCAATTTTAATAAGTTAGTGACCCATATTAATGTAAGATAAATGCCCATTTATTAGAGGGAACATACTAGCATTTTTGTTAACCATAATCCATAATGTTGCATGAGATCCTAACATAAGCACCAACTTTAGACAACCATTAATCAAAAAGTAAAAAGGTGTCCCCCTTGTCCCCTCCCATAACCCACGGTCACCACCACCTCCCCACACCCTCACCTTCTATAAATACCAAGCTTATTCATCCCATTTCACACTTGATCTCATTCACAAATTACACACACATACTCTCTAATTCTCTCTCTTCTCATTCACGACATCATCATCATCAAAGGGTCTAGCTCTTTAGCTTTTAGATCTTGTTATATCTTGTAGATTCAAACTTGGATTTGAATCCTTCAAGAACATGGAAGATTCAAGCTTTCTAGCTTTGAATCTTCACTTATTTTGTTAGATCTAAATCTTGTAGCTTTTAATCTCTTTATTTTGTTGTAAAGATTCAAACTTGTGTTTGTAATCTTCATGTAACTTGAAGATCTAGCTTCATGCTTCAAGGATCTTCAAGAACAACTAAGATTCAAGCTTTCTAGCTTTGAATCTTCATTTCTTTTGTTGGATCTAAGTTTTTTAACTTATGATCTCATTATTTTGTTATAAAGATCAAAACTTGTGTTTATGATCTTCATGTAACTTGAAGATCTAAGCTTTATGCTTCAAGATCTTCAAGAACACCAAAGATTCAAGCTTTCTAGCATTGTAATCTCATAACTTGTGTGAAAAGGATCTAAGCTCTCTATCTTAGGGTTCCATTACTTTATTTGATCAAGATTGTGTTCATACTTGTTTGATTGAAGGAAAGCTTGTAGCTTTAGTTGTAAATAGAACTTGTATTTGTGTTAAGACTAAGAATATGATGTAACCTTGGTTCATCATCCTTCTAAAACTCTTAAGTGAGTTGTATTCTTACTTGGTCTTAACATATTGTCTGTTGATGGTTGAATCTTGGTCAAAGTGTTGTTAACATATCAACGAGTTGTACACTTGAAGCCACAAGCATCAAGGATGAGAACCGTGATGAGCATCAAGCACCAAGAATCCCACTGGAGCACTTGTTTACTGATTTTTGGGCTCTGATTAGACACTCTGGGCTTCTATAAAATTGATTTTCAGATAGTTCGTTTCGAGTAGATGACTTTTCATTTAGGCCTCGCCTAAATCTGATATACGGTTTAGGATTTATAGCCTTCCGAAAGTCACTACGCCTTTGTAACGTTATGCTGAAATTTCTGACCTACTCGCACTTAAACTGTCGCCACGGTCAAACAAAGACGATTTAGGTTCTGAAAATTGGTTAGCGGTTAGAGGACTCACATACGGAGCCTTGGACATTGACTATGCATCTTTTCGATTTGTATAGAGGTCGTAACAGCTGTCCAGAGTCAGCCTTTTATTTCGATCTCTATTCTTGTTAAACTTACCTTAGCTTTGATGAATGATGATGATGTTGATGAT
Source organism: Rutidosis leptorrhynchoides (assembly GCF_046630445.1). Taxonomy (NCBI): domain Eukaryota; kingdom Viridiplantae; phylum Streptophyta; class Magnoliopsida; order Asterales; family Asteraceae; genus Rutidosis; species Rutidosis leptorrhynchoides. The sequence continues at coordinate 125,048,199 of NC_092338.1, read as the reverse complement.
GACACTTAAACTAATTTATTCACTTTTAAACTTTTGGGGATAACATACTGACCTAGTGACCTTTGACTTAGGTTGACGACCTTTTGGACCGACTTACTACCTGCATACGTTTCATATCGACTTTTACTGCTTTATTCACTGTGAGTTATAGCATCCCTTACTACTTTTACTATTTTTGGGATTGAGAATACATGCGCTTTTTACGTTGTACATACTAGACACGAGTACTTAAACTTTATATATGTGTGGTTTACAAACGGCACAAAGATTCCCCTTAGCTCGGTAACGTTTAATCATTGGTTTCCTAACCATGAACGCGAATCTTAGATATGGATCCATAGGGTTTGACAACCCCACTCGGGCTAGTCGCGCTAGCAGACAATGGGTGTTTAATACTTCGAGGACAAACGCACTCGCCAAGTGCACTTTTAGGGGGTGATATACATACATTAAGTCTATTTACCGGGTGCCCACGGTTAAGCATATACTTTTCATACTGATTTAAACTGCTGGTTGAAGCACTGAAATCTCGTGGTCTACATTACTTTACTGATTACAAACTATAGCTCACCAACATTCGTGTTGACTTTTAAGCGTGTATTTCTCAGGTGCTTAGACGATGTTGCTTCCGTTGTTAGACTTGCTATCCTGGTGTTATAGACCTGCTGTTATGGACCTGCTATGTTAGATTTTCGCTGCATTACTTAGAGATGTCTCAATCATGAAACTTTTATCTTGCATTCGTAACTTATGTTATTTTCAAACAATGGCTTTGTAACGACCATTGGGTCACATACTTATGTTAACGCTTCTATTCATAGGAAGCACGTTATCTTTTGTAAAACGCTATCTTTTTATGAATGCAAAACTGGTTTTCAAACATCATATAGTGTTTGACCTTGTAATGATCCTGTTGTTGATGAACCATACATGATGGTTTTGTACGGGGTGTCACATTTGGTATCAGAGCATTGGTTGTAGGAAATTAGGTTGCATTAGTGAGTCTAGACCAGACCGAGTAGGATTCACTAATAGGACTAATCTACAACTTGCTCGTTTACTTGTTACTGCTTACTACTGCTGCATGTTACTGCTTACTTCCTTATGATATTGCTTCATGCTACTGCTATGTGAACTTACTGTATGCTATTGCTTATCCTCATTACTGATGCTACTGTCTGCTTTCGATTGCATGTTACTTTGTTTAGTACTCTTGTTATTTCCATGCTACGTACTACGATAGACAATCTAGGTTGCTGTAGTGCCTGATTACGTGCTTGCTATATGTCTTACTAACATGAAAAAAGTTATTTTTCCTTGTTCAGATGTCGGACATGCCGCCCATGGCCTTTGACTTCGAGAGTGACTCAGATATGTCCGCTACCTTGCCTACGATTATTGCTGATTCACCGTTACCCTCCAGCGACTTTGGCGATTCTTCATCCGGAGATAGCAGATACGCGCTTGACCTGATGGACGTCTCGGACGGAGACGATGATCCATAGGAGATTCCAGCTCCACCCAGCCCTGGACTCCCGGGAGCGCGACACCATTCCGGTGATGCTGTGATTCCTGGGGGAAACAGAGACGGTCCTTTCCGTAATGAGCATGGACATTGGGCTAGACGCACCGCTGATGGACGTGTTGTACCGATTCCACCAGGCAGATATCGACTTATGACCACCGGCCAGACGCTTTCTCCCGCCCTCGATGATCCTGCATTACCTTCCGACGATTCAGATGGTTCATCATCCGACGACTCCAGCGAGGAGGATCCCGAGGAGGATTCTGAGGAGGACCCTGAGGAGGAGCCCGTGCAGCCACCCTCTACCCCGCCGAAGAAGTGGTACCCTTTCGATGGTACTATTATTCCAGGGGTTAACGGAGGTAGACCGTTCGTGGATGCACATGGAAAGTTGGTTAGGGTCACAGCCGGTAAGCGGGTCGTACCGTATCCTGCCGATCCATTCGTGCGTAAGACCGCCTGCACTGTGCCGTCTACATCTGCATCATCTGGACCATCTGTACCACTGGCGCCACCTGCACCATCTGCACCACCTGCCCTACCAGCATCCCCCGTCGTCGAGGAACTGACAAGGGAAGTGCATGCCCTCCGTGCTCGGGTAAATGAGCTGAAGGACCAGATGTCCCACCTGATGGACATCATTTACCCACCTTCTCCCTAGGACTATTGTATTAGATTTCCTTATGTATTCCGTTTGTAGTTTCCTGTTTTCAATTAATGTAATGTACAAATCTCATGCCATTGTACGTAACTTTCTTAGTATGAATGAAATTACTGTTGCTTAATTGCTGTTAGCTTTTGGTGCTATCTGCTGATGTTTGCCATGCTTATTTATCGTGTATTGTGTTGTTTTCGTACTGTTTACCTTATGCTATGACGTTACTGATTATGGGATTTTGACTTAAGTCGAAACTTTTGTTTGGAAGATAGATGGCAAACGGAAGAGGTCCGAGAGAAATTCCCACCGCAGCTCAAATTGAGGAGATGATAGCTACTCGAGTAGCCGCGGCTATAGCGGATGCCAACCCTGCTCCAGCTCCACCGGCTAACCCGAACTTCCAGAATGGGTGTACTTTCAAGGAATTTCAGAGCTGCAAGCCCCACAATTTCAGTGGAACAGAAGGGCCAGTTGGGTTGACGAGATGGTTTGAGAAGTTGGAATCCGTGTTCCATGTGAGTAACTACTCCGAAGGGAATAAGACCAAGTTCGCATCCTGCACTCTGTCGGATGGCGCTTTGACTTGGTGGAACACGCTCGCCCAGGCGCGAGGAATCGAAGAAGCTTACACTACACCATGGGAGGAGTTTAAGAGTGCCATGATCAAATATTACTGCCCCAGAACCGAAATTCAGAAAATGGAAGCGGAGTTTTGGGAACTGAAAGTAATAGGAACTGATCTTGATGGCTATAACCGAAGGTACTTGGAGTTAGCTTTGATGTGCCCCACAATGGTTACTCCGGAGTATAAGCGGATGGAGAGGTATCTGTGGGGACTCCCCAAGGACATTCAAGTAAATGTCACTTCATCGAAACCAGCGAATGTCCCGGAAGCTATGCGCATGGCACATACCCTGATGAATCAAATTATCCGCCAAGAGCCAGAGAAGGCGAAATCAGAATCAGGAGCTAGTAACGTAAGTGGGACGGAAACAAGGGAAAAGGTTTTGACCAGAACCCAGCTAAGAGGTATGAGAATTTCAAAGGGAACAACGACTGGAGGAACCCGGATCCTAGCTCCAACCCTAACTACAAAGGTACCCTTCCTCAGTGTAAGAGATGCTACAAGCATCATACTGGACAATGTAACATAGTGTGTGAGAAGTGCAAAAGGATGAGACACATCGGCAGAGATTGTAAGAGCACCGCCCCAACTGTGAGGACAAACCTAAATGGACCAAGGAAGTGCTATGAGTGCGAACAACATGGCCACTTCAGGAATGAATGTCCCAACAAGAAGAAGGATGGCGGGCCAGCATGTGGAAGAGCCTTCAACATGAATGCAAGAGATGCCCGCGAGAATCCTAACTTGGTTACAGGTACATTCACTATCAATAAACTATTAGCTTCTGTTCTGTTTGATACTGGTGCCGATAGGAGTTATGTATGTAGACACTTTTGCTCTAAGATAGATTGGTCGTTAGTTCCTTTGGAGGAGAGTATGTTTGTTGAGGTAGCCAATGGAAAACATGAGAAAGTCGACCAAATTGGCCGAGGAGGTATTATCAACCTAGCTGGAGTGGATTTTGAAATTGATCTAATACCTATCAAAATGGGAAGCTTTGATGTGATAGTCGGTATGGACTGGTTGTCCAAAGTAAGAGCTGAAGTTATCTGTGGTGAGAAGATTCTCTGTATACCACGCGAGACTGGAGAGCCACTGATTGTTTACGGAGAGAGATGTAGTCCGAAGTTGAACCTTATTAGTTGCTTGAAGGCACAAAAGGTTATGAAGAAGGGGCGTTTTGCTATTCTGGCACATGTGAAGAAGCTAGAAGTTGAAGAGAAGAGCGTGGAAGATGTACGAATTGTGAACGAATTTCCCGACGTCTTTCCAGAAGAGTTGTCTGGATTACCGCCGCCGAGATCAGTGGAGTTTCAGATTGATATAGTGCCAGGAGCTGCACCCGTAGCTCGCGCACCTTATCGACTTGCACCTTCCGAACTACAAGAGTTGCAGAGTCAACTGCAGGAATTGCTAGACCGAGGGTTTATCCAACCGAGTTCATCGCCTTGGGGCGCACCTGTTTTGTTCGTAAAGAAGAAGGACGGATCTTTTCACATGTGTATCGATTATCGTGAGCTGAAAAAGTTAACGATCAAGAATTGGTATCCTCTTCCTAGAATTGACGATCTTTTCGACCAGCTGCAAGGATCCAGTGTTTACTCCAAGATTGATTTACATTCAAGTTATCACCAGTTGAGGGTGAAGGAGAACGATGTGATGAAGACTGCATTCAGAACCCATTATGGTCACTATGAATTTCTTGTGATGCCATTCGGTTTAACCAACGCACCTGCCGTGTTTATGGATCTCATGAATCGCATATGTAAGCCGTACCTGGACAAGTTCGTTATCGTCTTCATAGATGATATCCTCATCTATTCCAAAAGTGAAAGTGAACATGAGCAACATCTTTGACTCTTGCTAGAACTCTTGAGGAAAGAGCAACTTTATGCCAAATTCTCTAAGTTCGAATTTTGGTTGAAGAAAGTTCAATTTCTCGGTCATATCGTGAGCGATCAGGGTATCAAAGTCGATCCCGCAAAGATCGAAGCTATCAGTAAGTGGGAAACCTCCACTACTCCTACTTATATCCGCCAATTCTTAGGCCTCACCAGTTATTACCGAAGGTTCATTGAAGGTTTCTATCTGATTGCGCGTCCTTTGACTACATTAACTCATAAGGGGAAGAAGTTCGTTTAGGAGATCGAGCAAGAGTCGGCATTCCAAACCCTGAAGCAGAAGTTAACTACCACACCTATTCTGTCCCTTCCTGAAGGTAGTGATGACTTCGTTGTGTATTGCGATGCCTCCTGACAAGGCTTTGGGTGTGTATTGATGCAACGGAAGTAGGTTATTGCTTACACCTCCCTACAACTAAAGATTCACGAGCGAAACTACACAACTCACGATCTCGAGCTTGGAGCTGTTGTCTTAGCACTAAAATTGTGGAGACACTATCTTTATGGGACTAAGAGCACTATCTTCACCGACCACAAAAGCGTCCAACACATCTTTGATCAGAAGTAACTGAATATCAGACAACGTCGATGGATCGAGATGTTGAACGATTATGATTGTGAACTTCGTTACCACCCTAGCAAGTCAAATGTTGTAGCCGATGCCTTGAGTCGAAAGGAGAGAACGGTACCACTTCGTGTCCGTGCCTTGAACATCACCATTCAGACGAATCTCAACAGCCAGATTCGCGTAGCTCAAGATGAGGCTCTCAAGGAGGAGAATATTTCTCAAGAGCACTTGAACATTCTCGTTTCTCGATTTGTGTAACACCGGCCATTTTTTTTAAATACACAGCGGAAGACTTTATTAACAAACACACTATAAGTCGCGTCATTACATTAATCTGAGTAATTAAGTTTAAGTTTACACAACGGTGTTACGTTATTACAAAACATGATTTAAACAAAAGTCCACATCAGAGTAGGGTTGTCAAACATGTCTTCTGCGACAGCACCCATCCCGACTAGCAGTACCTAAACCTGCAAGGGGAGAATATGTGGGGGATTAGCGCACCGCTAAGTGAATCGAATCTATCTAACAGCTAATCGGCGGCTTGTACGAGCACACGACTCTCAGCTGATCGGGCCTGAGTCTACCGATAGTCCCTGCTACTCAATTCACAGTATAGTTATCCAGATGCAGGGGATGCATCATTCACACTATACTCCACAATCAGTAGCCTATGGACCTAACCTCCCCTAGGCACGGTTGACCTCATACGGACTCTAACCTCTCCTAGGCACGGTCTCGAGTCCCCAGTCTCCCTAGGCCCGACTGGTGCCATTCACACAGTGTACACAAAATTCACATACAACATCAGGCAAACGATATTATTCTATCATGGCAATTCCTACACTATGCATGGTAAAAGAGTCAACCACAGTAGCATGATATGCTACTTAAACTGTATCCGTAGATAGACCCACTCACCGAATACTAGCAACTAGCTCAGATAATCTATCACTGAGCGGATTCCTTATCCTTATCACCTGAACATAAGGCAAATCAAGTTAGTTTCTGTCCGTTAACACAAAACAACACAGTACAGAAAGCAGTCACAAAAAGCGCCGCTAAAAGTCTACCTAACACTTATGCATTTTCAAAATTTACATCCTGAACACCAAAATACAAACGGGCAGCATAACGGCTAAAAATTCAAAACTTAGTAAAATATTCTGCCCTGGATACACAGTCGGTCGACTGTCTCCTCAATCGGTCGACTGACGTAGACAGTCGGTCGACTGTTGACACAACCGGTCGACTGACTTTCCCAATCGGTCGACTTATTTGGTATTTCCACAATCGACCGAAAGTCAAACTCAGTCGGTCGGTTCACTCGCCAGTCGGTCGACTGTCGACCGACAGTCGGCCGACTGTGTTCATCATCTGCAGATTCTGAACACAACCTACGGACTTCAAGCTAAATTCACCAAAACTCGATCTAGAGCTCGTTTTCGACACCAAAACCTACCACAACTCAATTACTACATGTTATAGACTATAAACCCACAAAGTTTTGACCATAACAACATCAAATCCATGGATTTTGACACAAAATCAAGCTTTTGAACAAATACACTTAAAAACACCATTTAAACACTAAATTGATCATGAAAGCTCATGATTCATACCTTAAAAGAATCAGTAGAGTGTAAAGAACGTGATTTCAAGACCAATTCGAGCTCAAGATCAACAATGCGGAATTAGGGTTTGGTTAGGTGGGGATGTAAAGGACGAGAGGTGGATTTGGGGATTTTTGTGAAAATGGAAGTATTACTTCTAAGATACTCACTTAAGGCTACCTTTTTTCCCCACTACACAACACACGGGTATTTACCAGTTATCTAACAACTTAACACAACTGGTAAAGTACCCTAACGAGGTCCAAATTAAATAAACCAACCACCCTTGGGACCCTGGTCACAAAGCGCATCTAATCATATAGATAAATAATAATAAAGCACAATATTAATTAAAAGCATATTAAAGCACAATAAAATAATCCTAAGGGCAAATAAGTAATCTTACAGCTAAGCCCTAATTGAGGATGTTACAACTCTACCCCCCTTAGGAAGATTCCGTCCGCGAAATCTGGTCAAGGTCAAACAAATGAAGGTAACGCGTCTTCATCAATTCCTCGGTCTCCCACGTCAAGTTTGCACCCAGACTATGTCTCTACTCAATCAGAACCATCGAAATATGTTTCTTTTGTAGCGTAGTAACCTTCCTGTCTACTATTCGAACTGGTTCTTCAACTAGCTTTTTAGTTAAATCCACTTTCAAATCTTTCATCGGAAGAATTTGACTTTCGTCTTCAACTCTACACTTTCTGAGATAACACACATTAAACGTATCATGAATTCCTTTTAACTCTTCTGGTAAATCTAACACCACTGTCTGATCATTTAAGATTTCTTTGATCGGAAACGGACCAATGAACCTCGGAGCTAACTTACCACGTTTACCGAATCTGATAACCCCTTTCCACAGCGAAACTTTTAAATACACTCGTTCACCCACATTAAAGGTTACAGGACGTCTACGCGAATCAACATACATTTTCTGCCTATCTCTAGCGGCTTTCAACTTTTCTCTCGCAATTGCAACTTTTTCAGCTGTCATTTGAACAATTTCGGGACCTGCAAACTATTTCTCCCCGGCTTCTAACCAACAAGTCGGTGTTCTGCAACGATGACCGTATAACATTTCATAGGGCGGCATCTCTATACTCGAATGATATGAATTATTATACGCGAATTCGACCAACGGCAAATGTGCATCCCCCGAACCACCGTATTCTAATGCACAAGTCCTTAACATATCCTCCAAAGTCTGTATCGTTCTTTCACTCTGACCGTCTGTCTGAGGATGATAAGCTGTACTTAAATTCACACGTGTACCCAGATTCTGTTGAGGACTGTTCCAAAAATTCAACACAAATCTAGAATCTCTGTCTGAAACGATCGATAACGGCATGCCATGTCGACTAACTATTTCTTTAACATACAATTCGGCTAAGTCACTTAACGAAGCTGTTTCACGAGTAGCAAGAAAATGAGCACTTTTAGTTAGACGATCCACTATTACCCAAATCATATCGTGTCGTTTCTGAGTTCTTGGTAGTTTGGTCACAAAATCCATCGTTATATGTTCCCATTTCCACTCTGGAATCTGTAACTGACGTAGCGAACCATAAGGTTTCTGATGTTCTGCATTCACTTGAGCAAAAATGTGACACTTTTTGACATAACGAGCGATATCTGTTTTCATTTTCGGCCACCAATAAACTGTTTTCAAATCATGATACATCTTATTACTACCCGGATGTACTGTCAATTTGGAGTTGTGAGCTTCTGTCATGATTAAATCCCTCAAATCTCCAAGCTTAGGCACCCAAACACGATTGTTTAAAGTCTTTAGTCCACGTGACTCATCAATTAAGTCCGCTTTTCGTTTGATCATTTGTTCAGATTTAATATGTTCGTCCTCCAAAGCACAGGCCTGAACGGTTCTTAAGCTGTTAATCAAATCTGAAGTTATATTCAAACGAAGGAATTTCACATTTTCACTTGAATTTTTACGACTTAGCGCATCTGCAATCACATTTGCCTTACCCGGATGGTATTTAATTTCACAATCATAATCGTTGATCAACTCTTGCCATCGTCTCTGACGCATATTCAATTCTTTCTGTGAGAAGATATACTGCAAACTCTTGTGATTTGTACAAATAACACAATATGTTCCATACAAATAGTGTCTCCATAGCTTCAAAGCAAACACTACTGCAGCCATTTCAAGATCATGCACTGGATAATTTTTCTCATGAACTTTCAACTGTCGCGAGGCGTAAGCGATTACTTTATCTCTTTGCATTAATACACAACCTAATCCAGCAAATGACGCATTACACTATACCACGAAGTCATCTGAACCTTCTAGTAAAGCTAACACTGGTGCCTGACACAGTAGCTGTTTCAAAATCTGAAAAACTTTTTCCTGTTAATCAATCCATCGAAAGGCTACATCTTTACGAGTCAACTTAGTCAACGGACCCGCAATTTTAGAAAAATCTTTGATAAACCTGCGATAATAACCAGCCAATCCCAGAAAACTCTTAATCTCAGTCGGAGTCTTCGGAGAATTCCAATTCATTACCGCTTCTATCTTTGTCGGATCAACTTTTATACCCTCGGCACTAATCACATGACCCAAAAACTGCACTTCACGTAACCAAAATTTACACTTTGAAAATTTTACAAATAGTTGTTCACGTTTCAACAAGTTCATAACCTGTCTCATATGTTCAACATGTTCACTTTCTGTCTTTGAATACACTAGTATATCATCTATAAACACAATCACAAACTTATCTAAGAACAGACGACACACTCTATTCATTAAATCCATGAAGACTGCTGGCGCATTCGTCAACCCAAACGGCATGACAAGAAATTCATAATGTCCATACCTTGTTCTGAATGCAGTTTTCGGTATATCTGATTCAGCAACACGAACCTGATGATATCCGGATCGTAAGTCTATCTTAGAAAAGAATGAAGCACCCTGTAACTGATCGAACAAATTGTCTATTCGAGGTAACAGATACTTATTCTTCACTGTTCTTTTGTTTAATTCACGATAATCAATACACATATGCATTGACCCATCTTTCTTTTTAACAAACAATACCGGAGCACCCCACGGTGAAGAAATCGGTCGGATAAACCCACGATCTAAAAACTCTTGAATCTGTGACATCATTTCACGGATTTCAGACGGCGCTAATCGGTAAGGAGCTTTTGCAACAGGAGTTGTTCCAGGAACCAACTCAATCTTATATTCGACTTCCCTTACCGGCGGCAGACATGGTAACTCATCTGGGAACACTTCGGGAAATTCTGATACTACTAGAATATCAGCCACTGTTTTCTTTTCTTTCTTCGCATCAATCACATATACAAGAAATGATTCACAACCCTTTGCCATCGAATTCTTCGATTTCATCATGGTTATCAACGGAAAATTATACCCGCCCCGCTCCCCTCGGGCCACAACACGGGTTCCATCGGTTTTACAAAAGGTAATCATTTTCCTATCACACTTAATATTAGCTCTAAGCGAGCTCAACCAATCCATTTCCAATACTACATCAAAGCTAGGAATAGGTAACACTAAACAAGTCACCGGGAAAGACTTCACTTCAATCTCTATACATACCCCAGACACATATGTTGTGACGGGTGTGATCTTACCATCGGCTATTTCTGCACTAACCGGCTTAGGTAACACAGTAACTGGTAATTTCAACTTAGCACAGAAATCTAGGGATATAAAACACCTATTGGCACCACAATCAAACAATACGTGAGCAGGTATTGAGTTGATTAGAAACATACCGGTGATCACTTCGTCGGTTGCCACGGCATTTTCAACTGACATCTGAAAAGCTCTAGCCTCTGATGTTAGAGGGTTCTTCCTCTTCTGCCCACTCGAGGCAGTTGACCCTTCGGCTGATGCCGAACGCGCCCCTGACCCTGCCCCAGAACTACCACTCTTCGACGGACAACTAACCGCACGATGCCCTGGTTTGTGACAACTCCAACACACACTATTTGGATACGGACATGCTGAAGACTCATGCCCAACAACACCACACTTTAAGCATCTTCTTGTAGCCTTAGAACATGACCATTATGAGAAGATCGAAAAGTGTGACACCAATTCCCTTTACCTGATCCAGACCTAAAACTACTCTGACCACTTTTACCCTTCGGTTTAAACCTACTAGACTTCTTGGATTTAGATCCTGATTGACCAGATACTTGCCCACTTTGTTGTAGCACATTACCAAACATTCTGTTTCTAGCAGCCTGAACAACACTTTCCACCATCTTAGCCATCACAACAGCTTGAGACAATGATGTAGTTATTCTAACAAAAGTTCGGTACTCTGGCAAAATGATATTAACAAAATACTGGATACGAGACGCTTCGTCTGGCACCCATTGTTGTACAAACCTTAGTTTATCTATAAACTTCTCTACTACCTCATCGATCGTCATTTGAGGTGTCATCTTCATTTTAAGAAACTCAGTCTTGATTCGGTTCATATCAAATGGATTACAATACTGTTCACACACCTTGCCATGAAACTGCTCCCACGTGATCATACTCACTTGTTCTTTTGGTATACTGGAAATCAAAGAATCCCACCAAATCATAGCCCTACCTTTCAACATTCGACTAGCATATGTTACTTTCAGCTCAGGTTCGCACTAACACGCTTCAAATACCCTTTCAATTTCTCGCAACCAATTGAGAGTTACAGTCGGATCAGTACTTCCAGAAAACTTGGAGGGTTTGCAATCACAGAAGTTCTTATAAGTACATCTTTTGGGTGGTTGCATGTAAGGTTGTTGGAACATTTGCATTTGGTATGGGTTCATCATCATGGGATTTTGGTAAGTAAAAGTGTTTTGCGGTGGCATATAGTATTGGTTAGGTATTTGATTCTGATACTGGTTCTGGTGCACATTAGGTATCGTTTGGGATTGCGCGGTTGGGAATCCAGGTGGTGTATCATCATTTCCAGAATGCCTTGCTAATTCAAGCTCATTAATTTTGTCTTCAGCCTCTTTTAGCTTGCTTTCTTGCTGAAGGATGTAACTATTCTGATCATCATCAGACTCAACACCCTCTTCTGGTGCTCTGAATGTTCCGGGGTTGGATGGGCCAGTTGCGTTTCTATCAGCCATACCTGTACTACAAAACAGCTTACACAAAAGCTTAGTGGATATCAGTTAGTTCAAGCACAACTAACACACACATATATCCTATTTTCACTTAGCCCCCCACTCCCACTGACATGTTTGACTTGCCTCAGGGTTTGGGAACAAAATACGCGCACGTACTTTCTGCCAAACCATGCTCTGATACCAACTTGTAACACCGGTCATTTTTTTTTAAAAGACACAGCGGAAGACTTTATTAACAAACACACTATAAGTCGTGTCATTACATTAATCTGAGTAATTAAGTTTAAGTTTACACAACAGTGTTACGTTATTACAAAACATGATTTAAACAAAAGTCCACATCAGAGTAGGGTTGTCAAACATGTCTTCTGCGATAGCACCCATCCCGACTAGCAGTACCTAAACCTGCAAGGGGAGAATATGTGGGGGATTAGCGCACCGCTAAGTGAATGAAATCTATCTAACAGATATAGCTTAAGCCACACACAAGCTATATATACTAAAAACATCACTTTCTAACTACCAACTAGCATATAATAAGACAATACGAGGATCGGCGACTTGTACAAGCACACGACTCTCAGCTGATCGGGCCTGAGTCTACCGATAGTCCCTGCTACTCAATTCACAGTATATTTATCCAGATGCAGGGGATGCATCATTCACACTATACTCCACAATCAGTAGCCTATGGACCCAACCTCCCCTAGGCAGGGTTGACCTCATACGGACTCTAACCTCTCCTAGGCACGGTCTTGAGTCCCCAGTCTCCCTAGGCCCGACTGGTGCCATTTACACAGTGTATACAAAATTCACATACAACATAAGGCAAACGATATCATTCCATCATGGCAATTCATACACTATGCATGGTAAAAGAGTCAACCACAGTAGCATGATATGCTACTTAAACTCTATCCGTAGATAGACCCACTCACCGAATACCAGCAACTAGCTCAGATAATCTATCAATGAGCAGCTTCCTTATCCTTATCACCTGAACATAAGGCAAATCAAGATAGTTTCTGTCTGTTAACACAAAACAACACAGTACAGAAAGCAGTCACAAAAAGCGCCACTAAAAGTCCACCTAACACTTATGCATTTTCAAAATTTACATCCTCAAAACCAAAATACAAACGGGCCAGTATAACGGCTAAAAATTCAACACTTAGTAAAATATTCTGCCCTGGACACACAGTCGGTCGACTGTCTCCTCAATCGATCGAATGACGTAGACAGTCGGTCGACTGTTGACACAACCGGTCGACTGACTTTCCCAATTGGTCGACTTATTTGGTATTTCCACAATTGGCCGAAAGTCAAACTCAGTCGGTCGGTTCACTCGCCCGTCGGTCGACTGTCGACCGACAGTCGGCCGACTGTGTTCATCATCTACAGATTCTGAACACAACCTACGGACTTCAAGCTAAATTCACCAAAACTCGATCTAGAGCTCGTTTTCGACACCAAAACTTACCACAACTCAATTACTACATGTTATAGACTATAAACCCACAAAGTTTTGACCATAACAACATCAAATCCATGGATTTTGACACAAAATCAAGCTTTTGAACAAATACACTTAAAAACACCATTTAAACACTAAATTGATCATGAAAGCTCATGATTCATACCTTAAAAGAATCAGTAGAGTGTAAAGAACGTGATTTCAAGACCAATTTGAGCTCAAGATCAACAATGGGGAATTACGGTTTGGTTAGGTGGGGATGTAAAGGACGGGAGGTGGATTTGTTGATTTTTGTGAAAATGGAAGTATTACTACTAAGATACTCACTTAAGGCTGCCTTTTTCCCCCCACTACACAACACACGGGTATTTACCAATTATCTAATAACTTAACACAACTGGTAAAGTACCCAAACGAGGTTCAAATTAAATAAACCAACCACCCCTGGGACCCTGGTCACAAAGCGCATCTAACCATATAGATAAATAATAATAAAGAACAATATTAATTAAAAACATATTAAAGCACAATAAAATAATCCTAAGGGCAAATAAGTAATCTTACAGCTAAGCCCTAATTGAGGATGTTACAATTTGAGGTCAAGGAAACTGGACTCCGATACTTTGCCGGAAGAATCTGGGTGCTTAGTTATGGAGATTTACGGAGCCTTATTCTAGACGAAGCCCATAAGTCAAGGTATTCAATCCATCCAGGAGTTGGTAAGATTTACCACGACCTCAAGGTTCAATATTGGTGGCCAAACCTCAAAAAGGATGTTGCAGCATATGTTGGAAAGTGTTTAACTTGTTCTAAGATCAAAGCCGAACATTAGAAGCCGTCTGGGTTACTTCAACAACTCGAAATCCCGCAATGGAAGAGGGAAGGAATAACAATGGACTTCATCACGAAGCTACCAAAGATGGTAGGTAGTTATGATACCATCTAGGTTATCGTTGATCGTCTTACCAAATTTGCACACTTCCTAGCCATGAAGGAAACTGATACGATGGAGAGACTAGCGCAGTTATACATAAATGAGACTGTATCTCGTCACGGTGTACCCTTATCGATTATCTCAGATCGCGATACCCGTTTCGCTTCTAGATTTTGGCGTTCTTTACAAGAATCCTTGGGAACACGTCTAGATATGAGTACAGCATATCACCCGCAAACCGACGGATAGAGCGAGCGCACGATCCAAACTCTGGAGGACATGTTACGTGCTTGTGTTATTGATTTTGGGAAAGCTTGGGAGAGACATTTGCCGTTAGCCGAATTCTCTTACAACAACAGCTGTCACGCAAGCATTAAGGCCGCACCTTTTGAAGCATTGTATGGCTGTAAATGTCGTTTTCCTATCTGTTGGGCCGAAGTAGGTGAAAAACAACTCACCGGTCCCTAACTCGTCCATGAAACAACCGAGAAGATTGTCCAAATTCAAGCAAGGCTCAAGACGGCCCGTGATTGTCAAAAGAGCTATGCCGACCTTAAACGTGGAAATCGCGAATTTCAAATCGGCGATCGCGTTATGTTGAAAGTCGCACCTTGGAAAGGTGTAATCCGTTTAGGAAAGCGTGGGAAGTTGAATTCGCTATACATTGGTCCTTTTGAAGTCTTGGAGCGTGTCGGACCCGTTGCTTACCGTTTGGATCTTCCGACTTAATTGAGCGCAGTTCACCCCACTTCCCATGTGTCGAATCTGAAGAAATGTCTTGCCAAACTAGAACTCGTCATACCTCTTGAGGACCTTACGATTGATGACAAACTCCATTTCGTGGAAGAACCTGTCAAAATTATGGACCGTGAGGTCAAGACCTTGAAATGCAACAAGATTTCGATCGTCCAAGTCCGATGGAATGCAAAATGAGGGCCTGAGTTTACTTGGGAGCGAGAGGATCAGATGAAATAGAAATATCCACACCTCTTCAAAACTCTACCATCTACCTCAGCGTAAAATTTCGGGACGAAATTTTCATTAACATGTGGGTAATGTAACGACTCGACCTTTTCGACTTACTTTTGTGCTTTGTGCTTTCACGAAATTGCGTATATGTGCGTAATGAGCTATATTATACTCTGGGATCTTACTACATGTGGATTACTTTTGTTTATATGTTTAAACGTGCCTTTAAGTACGTAGGTTACTTAACTTGATACCCGAAAGCATTTATGACCGTTA
The DNA here is from genome assembly GCF_046630445.1 of Rutidosis leptorrhynchoides. Classification (NCBI taxonomy): domain Eukaryota; kingdom Viridiplantae; phylum Streptophyta; class Magnoliopsida; order Asterales; family Asteraceae; genus Rutidosis; species Rutidosis leptorrhynchoides. The sequence continues at coordinate 125,032,520 of NC_092338.1, read as the reverse complement.
GTGTCACTTGACGTTTAGAACGAACTGCGTACTGTGTACACGTTTAACTTTGGTCATAATCGGAATATTATGACTACGAAACACTAATTGTTATTTTATAATAACAATTACTTGGGTTTTTGGATGCTTAATTACGCTTAGTAATTTACTAGAGCACACTAGTTAGTCTTGTTGGACTTTCTACCTTGTTGGACTTTAGCCCACCCTATACTAGCTATCAGACTATTTAATTAGCCCAATTTTAATAAGTTAGTGACCCATATTAATGTAAGATAAATGCCCATTTATTAGAGGGAACTGATGTTACAGCGGAGGTGTACGAAATACTATTATTTTTACTACGAAATATGATACAAGTTTTAATTAATTTACGGATGGGATATACCTAAACTTTGCTACAACACTATAGGTAGTGTACCTAATAGTAGAGTAGTGTAGTTTTTAGTAAGTTCGGTTCGTTCCACAGGGAGCTAGTTGATTACGTACTATATTTTTATACAACTATATTTGATAATGCTAAAAACGAACATATATTTCATAGCATTATCCCTCAAGAAAGACAAGCTTTTAGTTGCAGTTGTCCTATTTACAAGTAATATTCGTTTAAATAATAAAAGGTGAAGACAAAAGACAGATTCGACGAATTGAAGACGCAAACGACCAAAAAGCTCAAAAGTACAAAATACAATCAAAAAGGTTCAAATTAATGATGAAGAACGTCTAAAAATGACAAGAGTACAAGTTACAAAACGCAAAGTACAAGATATTAAATTGTACGCAAGGACGTTCAAAAATCCGGAACCGGGACCAGAGTCAACTCTCAACGCTCGACGCAACGGACTAAAAATTACAAGTTAACTATGTATATAAATATAATATAATATATAATTAATTATATAAATTATATATATATATATATATATATATTATATTTATATATTAAAACCGTCGGCAGACTAGGATCCAAACTTGTGTGAGCTGGATTTACGAACTCCGCGACTCGCGGAGTTTGTAGTGCAAAAATGCCGCAACTCGCGGAGCTGTCCTGGACAAAAATGCCTATAAAAGCTCGCGCATTCTGAACGTTTTAATATATCCTAATTCTATCTATCTCTCTATATACGTAAATATATATATATAATTTATATTTTAATTTTAATTTTAATTTTAATTTCCAATAATAAGGGTATGTTAGCGAATATTGTAAGGGTGTAAGTCGAAATTCTGTCCGTGTAACGCTACGCTATTTTTAATCATTGTAAGTTATGTTCAACCTTTTTAATTTAATGTCTCGTAGCTAAGTTATTATTATGCTTATTTAAATCGAAGTAATCATGATGTTGGGCTAAATACTAAAATTGGGTAATTGGGCTTTGTACCATAATTGGGGTTTGGACAAAAGAACGACACTTGTGGAAATTAGACTATGGGCTATTAATGGGCTTTATATTTGTTTAACTAAATGATAGTTTGTTAATTTTAATATAAAGATCTGCAATTGGACGTCCCTATAAATAACCATATACACTCGATCGGACACGATGGGCGGGATATTTATATGTACGAATAATCGTTCATTTAACCGGACACGGGAATGGATTAATAGTCACTAGAATTATTAAAACAGGGGTGAAATTATGTACAAGGACACTTGGCATAATTGATAACAAAGTATTAAAACCTTGGGTTACACGCAGTCGATAACCTGGTGTAATTATTAAACAAAGTATTAAAACCTCGTTACAGTTTAAGTCCCCAATTAGTTGGAATATTTGACTTCGGGTATAAGGATAATTTGACGAGGACACTCGCACTTTATATTTATGACTGATGGACTGTTATGGACAAAACCAGACGGACATATTGAATAATCCAGGACAAAGGACAATTAACCCATGGGCATAAAACTAAAATCAATACGTCAAACATCATGATTACGGAAGTTTAAATAAGCATAATTATTTTATTTCATATTTAATTTCCTTTATTTTATATTTAATTGCACTTCTAATTATCGCACTTTTATTTATTGTTATTGTATTTAATTGCACTTTTAATTATCGTACTTTTTAATTATCGCAATTTTATTTTATCGCACTTTTATTTATCGCAATTTCATTATCGTTATTTACTTTGCGCTTTAAATTAAGTTATATTTATTTTTAATATTTTACATTAGGTTTTAACTGCGACTAAAGTTTTTAAAATCGACAAACCGGTCATTAAACGGTAAAAACCCCCCTTTATAATAATAATATTACTTATATATATATTTGTATTTTTATAAAATAAAACTAATATAGCGTTAAGCTTTGTTTAAAAGATTCCCTGTGGAACGAACCGGACTTACTAAAAACTACACTACTGTACGATTATGTACACTGCCTATAAGTGTTGTAGCAAGGTTTAGGTATATCTATTCTATAAATAAATAAATATCTTGTGTAAAATTGTATCGTATTTAATAATTTTTCCTAGTAAAATATAAGCTATTTCATATACACCTCTGCGCACATCAAGTATTTTTGGCGCCGCTGCCGGAGAACGACGAATCGAAACGCCACACACATAAAAAAAAGAGAATTTTTATTAAGTTTTATTTAGTTTTTGTAAAAATACATTTTAAATATTAAAAAAATATAAAAATTTAAAAACCGAAAAAAATATATATATATAAATCTATTTTTAAGATTTTTATTTATAAAATTATAAAGTATTTCTATTTTTTTATTTAAGTTTTTAAAATATAAGTTTTTATTTATTATATTTTATATAATTATTAAAAACAGAAAAATATATAAAATATAATTTAAAAAAAACTACAGAACCTGTCGAACGATATTTGTGCATTTAAAATTTTAACCTCCGCGACTCACGGGGTTTTCTGGTACGTGGCACCGCAACTCGCGGAGCCACCCTGACACGAGCAGAAGCCCTAATTCTGCATTAATTACGTGTAATTATTATTATTATTTATTTAAAAACCCTAATTAGGTTTTGTTAATTAATTAATTTAGTTTACTTTTAATTATTTTATATATTTAGTTTAATTAGTTTAATTAAATTGTAAAATTAATAGTTTTAATAAATAAATAATATAAAAATAATATTTTTATAAAAATTGTACTTTTTACAACTTTTAGTATATTTTTATATTTTGTCCCTTTTTAATTGTTTTAGCGTAATTTTTTGTATTTTTCGCTCATATTTAGTTTTAATCCATAGTTTTTTACCATAGTTATTTTTATTTTTAGATTTTTAGGCTTTGCCGTAAAATCCCTTAAGTGCTTTTTCTTTAGACTAAGATTTAGGTGCTTTAGAATTTTGTGACGCCTTTTTAAGTTTTGGTACCTTTTTAAGATATTGCCATTTGGGATATAGTTATTCTTTTAAGCTTTAATATTTTTAGATGCAACTTTTAATTCTTAGTTTTTAGTTTTTTTTTTTTAAGTTTTAACGCGCTTCTTTCTTATTTCTATTTTTCGACGCCTTTTACCTATTTATCAATTATCACTCCAATTAGTAACCTCAATTTGTAATTTTAATTTTAAGTTAGTGATAGTAATAAGGTTGAGTTAGTCGAGTGTTTTTAAGTTTTATAAGTCACTCTTTTTCTTTCTTATTTTTCGACGCCTTTTATTTTTCAACCCTTTTATTTTTCGACCTATTTCGACGTGCTCTTTCTTTTTCTTTCTTATTTCTCGCCATTCTAGTTTTTAGGACATAGAATTTTTTTTTCTACTTCTTCTCTAAACTTCTTAGAATTACAAAAATTTATTTTAAGTTGTTAAATTGATAGACATCAAAATTTTCTGGTTCGTAGTAATAGTTAGATTTGTACGTGGACCGGGTTATTGGAGCCAAACAGTACTCAATTATATTGAGACCAAATGAATTCTGCCCCTCTGCAGCATCTTTTTGCTATTCGAAACGTGGGCAAAATCAGAAAAGTCTATTAATTGGATAACTTATATAATTTTTCTTTCCTTTTAAAAACTAATAGGATATTCAGTGAATGCTCCGAGCAAGACGTTTACCACCTTTTGTACGTTCACCACCTGTAACCAGATCAAGACATCTAGCAAATATTGTCGCCGTTGATTTTCCTTTAGAATCGTCATCCAGTCGACCAAGTACTCCAATTCAAATTTCCGATAATCCATTTTTTGAACCCTACCTCACAATTGAGAATCCGGAGAATATTCAGGGACAATTCATAGATCCTGAACCATTAATTTTTCCTCCGGAACCACCAATCATTCAAACAGAGATTGTTGAGGAACGAACCATTAAATCAGAATCCTCTAGTGATTCAGATTCAACAAATTCAATTATGGAAAATCTGGAACCTCTAAGTATGGAAGACCGAATGAGAGCTAAACGCACTGGCCAAGGTTACGCAATTACTCATCCAGACATTAATGCGCCAGATTATGAAATCAAAGGACAAATTCTACACATGGTGACTAATCAATGCCAATTTAGTGGTGCGCCGAAGGAAGATCCAAATGAACATCTTCGTACCTTTAATAGGATCTGCACACTATTTAAAATCCGAGAAGTTGAGGATGAACAGATATATCTCATGTTATTTCCCTGGACTTTAAAGGGAGAAGCCAAAGATTGGTTGGAATCGTTACCAGAAGGGGCGATTGATACATGGGATGTTTTAGTTGAAAAATTTCTTAAACAATTCTTTTCGGCATCTAAAGCCGTAAGACTTCAAGGAGAAATTGTTACGTTCACACAGAAACCGAATGAAACTCTATATGAGGCGTGGACCAGATTTGGAAAGTTATTGAGAGGATGTCCGCAACATGGTTTGGACACTTGTTAAATAGTACAAATATTCTACCAAGGATGCGACATCACTACAAGGAAAGATATCGATATAGCAGCTGGTGGTTCTATTATGAAGAAAACAGAAACTGATGCTTACAAAATTATTAATAACACTGCTTCCCACTCACATGAGTGGCACCAAGAAAAAGATATCGTTAGATCATCTAAAGCAGCTAGAGCCGATTCTAGCCATGACTTAGATTCCATTTCCGCAAAGATAGATGCTGTCGAGAGACGAATGGAAAAGATGACTAAAGATATACACTCAATACGAATTAGTTGTGAACAGTGTGGAGGACCACATTTGACAAAAGATTGTCTCAGTATTGAACTAACAATGGAACAAAGAGAGAATATTTCATACATAAACCAAAGGCCTGGAAATAATTATCAGAATAATTATCAACCGCCAAGACCGATTTACAATCAAAACCAGAATTATAACCGAAATGTTCCATACAACAACCAACAAGGTCCTAGCAATCAACAAGTATCTAATAATACTTACAATCAGCAAAGACCTAATTTTCAAAACAAACCACCACAAACCGATGATAAAAAGCCAAATTTAGAAGATATGATGACGAAGCTAGTTGAAACTCAAACGCAGTTTTTCACATCTCAGAAACAAACGAATGAACAAAATGCTCAAGCATTTAGAAATCAACAAGCTTCTATTTAAAATCTGGAACAAGAAGTAAGTAACCTAGCAAGGTTAATAGGTGAAAGAAAATCGGGAAGTTTACCTAGTGATACAAATGCTAACCCCCGGAATGAAACAGCTAAAGCCATTACCACAAGAAGTGGTACAACACTTAAACCACCTAAAATACCTGTAATTTCTGAGGACGCTATTCCTACTCCACAAGAACCACAACCTGAGCAAAATAAGGAAACAGAACCGATAGTTGAAAAGGTTAATGAAGATAACACAGTTAAGGCTAAACCTTATGTTAAACCATACCAACCACCACTTCCTTACCCGAGTAAAATGAAAAAAGAGAAACTTGAAGCCGAGCAATCCAAATTCTTGGATATGTTTAAACAGATAAATGTAAATCTTCCTTTCATTGATGTGATTTCAGGAATGCCTAGATATGCTAAATTTCTGAAAGATCTAATCTCGAATAGAAAGAAAATGGAAGAACTCTCGGCTGTTACTATGAATGCTAATTGTTCAGCAGTGCTGTTGAATAAGATACCAGAAAAATAATCAGATCCAGGAAGTTTCACAATTCTATGTTTTCTGGGTAGTCTTAGTTCAATAGAAGCATTGGCAGACTTAGGTGCTAGTATAAATCTAATGCCGTATTCACTATATGCTAAACTAGACCTTGGAGAATTGAAACCAACAAGAATAAGCATACAACTAGCCGATGGATCAATAAAATATCCTAGAGGGATAATGGAGAACATGCTAGTTAAAGTTGGTACTTTAGTATTTCCAGTAGATTTTGTTGTTCTGGACATGGAAGAAGATTCTCAAGTTCCTATCATATTAGGAAGACCATTCTTAAACACGGCTAAAGCAATGATAGACGTGTTCGGTAAGAAATTGACCCTAAGTATAGAGGACGAGAGTGTTACCTTTTCAGTTGATAGAGCTATGCAACAACTACAATCTGCAGATGATACATGTTATTATATTCAAACTATAGATTCACATGCAGAATTGTTAGAAGAATTTCCAGAATTACAAGGAACAGGAGAATGTTCTTTAGGAGAAGGAACTGAACCAATTGATGAAACTAAAATGTTAACTACACTAATGGCTAATGGATATGAACCAACAACAGAAGAAATTTAAATGCTAAAAGAAGAAGACAGATATCGATATAAATCATCGATAGAAGAACCACCAACATTAGAGTTAAAGCCACTTCCAAACCATTTGGAATATGCTTATTTACATGGTGAATCTGAATTACCTGTAATAATATCGTCTTCTCTTACTAAAAATGAGAAATCACAACTCATTTCTGTGTTGAAAGCTTATAAACCAGCCATTGCATGGAAGATTCATGATATTAAAGGAATAAGTCCTTCGTATTGCACACATAAAATCCTTATGGAAGAAGGTCATAAAACGTATGTGCAACGCCAACGAAGACTAAATCCTAATATGCAAGATGTAGTTAAGAAAGAAATTATTAAACTGCTAGATGCAGGTTTAATTTATCCAATTTCTGATAGTCCATGGGTAAGCCCAGTTCAATGCGTGCCTAAGAAGGGTGGCATGACTGTCATTACAAATGAGAAAAATGAACTTATTCCTACTAGGACTGTAACAGGATGGCATGTGTGTATTGATTATAGAAAATTAAATGACGCCACCAGAAAAGATCACTTTCCCTTACCTTTTATTGATCAAATGTTGGAAAGATTAGCCGGAAATAGTTACTATTATTTTCTTGATGGTTTTTCCGAATATTTTCAAATTCCAATAGCACCCGAAGATCAAGAGAAAACCACATTCACATGCCCTTATGGTACTTTTGCTTATAAACGCATGCCATTTGGACTTTGCAACGCCCCTGCAACCTTTCAAAGGTGCATGATGGCGATTTTTCACGACATGATAGAAGAATGCATGGAAGTTTTCATGGATGACTTTTCAGTCTTCGGTGATACATTTGAATCATGTTTAGTTAATCTTGAACGAATGCTTATTAGATGCGAACAATCAAATCTAGTACTTAATTGGGAGAAATGCCATTTCATGGTTAAAGAAGGCATCGTTCTGGGTCATAAAATTTCAAAGGAAGGAATTGAAGTGGATAGAGCTAAAGTAGATGTAATTGCTAAACTTCCACATCCCACCAATGTTAGAGGATTTAGGAGTTTTCTAGGGCATGTCGGTTTTTACCGACGTTTTATTAAAGATTTTTCTAAAATTGCCACTCCTATGAATAAACTCCTAGAAAAGGATGCTCCATTCATCTTTTTAGATGAATGTATCAAATCTTTTAATATTCTTAAAGAGAAACTCACTAATGCGCCGATCATGATAACTCCAAATTGGAATTTACCGTTTAAACTAATGTGCGATGCAAGTGATTTTGCAATGGGAGCCGTTTTAGGACAAAGGATTGAAAAACGATTTCAACCTATATATTATGCTAGTAAGATGTTACAAGGAGCACAAACAAATTACACAACTATTGAAAAAGAACTCCTTGCTATTGTCTTTGCTTTTGACAAATTTCGTTCATATCTCGTTCTAGCTAAAACGGTGGTCTATACCGACCATTCTGCTCTTAGATACCTATTTTCGAAACAAGATGCTAAACCAAGATTAATCCGTTGGATCTTACTCTTACAAGAGTTCGATATTGAAATCCGAGATAAAAGAGGAGCAGAAAATCTCGCCGCTGATCATCTTTCTCGTCTTGAAAATCCCGAATTAGAAGTTCTAAATGAATCGGCCATACAAGACAACTTTCCTGATGAATATCTATTGAAGATAGATTATAATGAAATTCCATGGTTTGCAGACTATGCAAACTACTTAGTATGTGGATTCCTTGAGAAAGGATTGTCGTTCCAAAAACGAAAGAAATTCTTCAGTGATATAAAACACTATTTCTGGGAAGATCCACATTTGTTTAAAAGTTGTCCCGATGGAATAATACGCCGATGTGTATTCGGAGATGAAGCCAATCAAATCTTAAACCATTGTCACACAGGACCAACAGGAGGGCATTATGGGCCTCAACTTACAGCAAGAAAAGTTTATGATGCTGGATTCTATTGGCCTACAATTTACAAAGACGCACACCTTCTTTGCAAATCCTGTGATGCTTGTCAAAGGGCCGGAAAAATAAGTCAACGTGATGAAATGCCACAAAATGTCATTCAAGTATGTGAAGTATTTGACATTTGGGGTATTGAATTTATGGGTCCATTTCCAAAATCTCATAATAATCTCTATATTCTCGTAGCCATTGATTATGTATCTAAATGGGCGGAAGCACAAACTCTCCCAACTAACGATGCACGAGTTGTAGTCAACTTCTTAAAACGTCTTTTTGCAAGGTTTGGAACACCGAAAGCTTTAATAAGTGATCGGGGAACTCATTTTTGTAATAATCAACTTGAGAAAGTTCTTAAAAGATATGGAGTAACTCATAAAATCTCCACCGCATATCATCCACAAACAAGTGGACAAGTTGAAAATACCAACCGAGCTTTAAAACGTATTCTAGAGAAAACCATAGGATCAAATCCGAAGGAATGGTCCATAAAATTGGAGGATGCACTCTGGGCTTTTAGAACAGCCTACAAAACTCCAATTGGAACCACACCTTTTAGACTCGTTTATGGAAAAGCATGTCACCTTCCAGTAGAAATTGAACACAAAGCATTTTGGGCTTTGAAGACATGTAATCTTGATTTACATGAATCTGGACGTCTACGGTTAAGTCAACTAAACGAATTAGAAGAATTAAGACAAGAAGCATATGAAAATTCCTTAATCTATAAGGAAAGAACAAAGAAATGGCATGATAAAAGAATCAGAAGTTCAAAAGAATTTAAAGAAGGAGACAGAGTTCTTCTTTTCAATTCACGATTCAAGCTATTTCCTGGAAAATTGAAATCAAGATGGTCTGGACCATTCATAGTCAAAAGATTTTTCCCATACGGAACAGTAGAATTAATAAATTCAAATGGGATTGAATTTAAGGTTAATGGTCACAGAGTTAAACATTACATAGATAGTCCAATGGAAGTTGATAACGAAGTTAATCACAATTTCAACACCACAGCTAACTAAGTGTGGGGAGAATCAAGTCTTTTTAAGGATAATATGTATTTCTGTTAGAGTTAGATTTTCTGTTTTCATGTAGTTCTCGAAAATGGAACCCGAATGGTCTTTTCCTAGCAGACCCTAAAGAACTAGTCTTCTCCCCCCATTCTGAATTTTTATTTTTTTTAGGTTTTTACGAAATGAAGACTTCCTGTGAACTGAACCATGTTCTAATGCTACAGGCTTTGATTACTAAACGTAATAATGACACACTTCCGAGTGAACTGGTATCAGTAATCAGAGAAAAATTGGACGGAGTAAGAAAAGAATCCAGATGCGAAGATAATAAGTTACAATTTGGTAAAGGAAAATCAAAATCCGCAGCGAAAAGAAGAGCACGACACCTTGAAAAATGTCACAAATGCGGAAAATGGTCACACGAAGGTAAATGTTCAAATAATCAAACCTATTCAAACACCGAATTTGTTACTTTATGCAGAGACGGACCGTTCATATGTTTAGAAGAAAAAACACTGAATGCTCGAGGTTACGCCTATGTAGCCATGGAAAACCAATTAGTCCGACTATCTTATGAGTGGGCTAGAGCATATCACTAAGAAATATATTTCACAGGTAAGTTTGTATAGTTTTCATTTTTATTTTTTTAATTTTTTTTTTAACCTTTTGATAATAAACGCTAATTTGTTCGCTATAAAGTATTAAATTGGTATTCGATGAAATTAGGTCTTGCGACCGAAATTATTGATATCATACAAAAATTTATTACATCACTGCGAAATTTAACATTTATTCTTAAGGTACAAATATCTTTAATCAATCAACCTAAAATATTTCAAAAATTCGTCATGAGTTAAATTAGGTTATGTAACCAAAATTACTTTACCAAAAAGAGGGGCGTATATTTTTGATAATATTTGATTGATTAAAGTGAGATAAAAGCCAAAAAGATTTTTAATTTTATTTTTACCATGTTTTTAAAATTAATATATAAATCTTAAATTGATATTGTAAACTTTTTAAATCAATATATTTAAAATTGTAAATATTTGACAAATTAATATTTTTAATATAAGTTTGTATGTATAAAAACAAAAATATAATTTAAGTTTGGTGTGAATTTTTAATATGAATTTTTAAATTTTATGCATTTTAAATTTAAGTTTGGTGTGAATTTAAAAACAAAAATTTACTTTATTTCGTAAGATAAAAATATGATTTTTAAAATTCGTCGTAAGTTGAAGACTGGGTCTTTGAACCGAAATTGCTTTACCCGAGGGAGGGACGAGAACTTTTATTATCATTATTTTTAATCTTATTGAATTAAAGTATGCCAAAAACATTAAAAAAAAACGCCAATATGTTTGGAAACTTTGGTAAAATTTAATCATTTCTACGCTAATCACCCTCAATAATTTAAATTGTTACTGATTTCTTGCAAATGAGGGCATTGCAAGATCTTAAGTGTGGGAAGGGGTTAAATTCTTTTGGATTTTTAAAATTTTTACTTTATACACTTGGTTATCATTAGAAATACTAGTAACGCAGTAGTTGTATTAGAATCTAGTGCTCTCTGATAATAAAGAAAATCCCTAGTCTTATATACTGACTACCCACTTCTAGTAAAAAAATTTCAAAATTTTCAAACTAAATGAACTCAAAATCATGTTTATACATATTTATGAACAATAAAACTAGGTGTTAACACCGAAATTATTGTTACCTCAGAAAGGACATAAATTGATAAACAACCCAAAATGTTAGAATTCATTTAAAATAGAATAGAGGACAATAAAAAGGCAAATAAAAGAAAATAAAAGCCAAGTGTGGGAATATTTACCAAATTATTTTAAACATATGTCACATATTTTTGTACAAATAACTGAAGATACTTTTGTTTTGGACGATAATTAACTGTTTTACCTAATGAAAGAAAAGAAGGGATGGATCTACACGATGAATCAATTACATCATTAAAAGGAAGTAAAGTCTTCCGAAAAAGAAACGCGCTTCATGATTTAGGTCAAGAAGTTGTCGTTCAGACCAGCTGTAGGTTGACGAAAAATCTAGAAAAGTCAACACTAAAATCAGCAGGAAATTCACGGACCTCAGCATCAAACAGGGTCGCCAAGTGGTCAGACTTATCCTAACCATGAGAGGATCTGTCTTGTAAAATGGGGAGGACGCCGTGCAAATTAGCTTGATAAGACTAATGAATCAGACCCCCAGAAAGGATAATCTCCTTTAAAGATCAAAAATCAGCTTTTAAGACTGATATTACTCAATCCTAGAGATTGACTTTAAAGATTGAGAATTACAAACTCATGGAATTCGATGATATCTAAACTCGAGCTTGAACGAGAAAATATTTTGATCAAAATTACAAACCGATTTGTTTTCTGAAAACCCATTTTCAATGCGTTCATTACCATTGAACGTAAAATCCTAGGAATTCACCTGGAATTCTTTAGGTCACCTGAACCAAATCGGGTGTCAATCGTAAGAATGGTGGTTGCATAGCATGGTCAAAGACAGGACCTTGTGCCAAACCTACAAATTATAAGGGTGAGCTTTACTATTTCTCCTACCAAGGATAGTAATTGCATCCGATACGTTATAGGCCATAACTAAAAGCATGTCAGGGGACATTGCCTTAATAGTTGCTTGTTCAACGCTTTCCTTTACAACCGGACGGTAGTTTATCAAAAGGTAATATACGGAGCAAGTATACTGGACGTGTTGCTTTCCCAATACAAAGTTAGCAAGTGGGTGACACAAAACAACTAGTTTTGAGCTAAAATTTTCAAATATGAAACCCACCAAACCCACAAAAAGAATTTGCAAACACCGGTGAAGGGTTATTCCGGAAAACTTATCTAGGGTAAAAACTAGATTTAATTTTCAAAAGATCAAATGTTTTCATAAAGATCCAATTTCCTTAATGGATCTAAATTTTATAGTCATGTGGGATTGTAAACCACATCGTTACTACCATTGTTTATACCGCCGTATAGAAATCACTGATGTACAAAGTGTGAAAAATAAAGAAGGGATTCTAGTATATTTTAAGACTATATTGCTTGAGGACAAGCAACGCTCAAGTGTGGGAATATTTGATAATGCTAAAAATGAACATATATTTCATAGCATTATCCCTCAAGAAAGACAAGCTTTTAGTTGCAGTTGTCCTATTTACAAGTAATATTCGTTTAAATAATAAAAGGTGAAGACAAAAGACAGATTCGACGAATTAAAGAGGCAAACGACCAAAAAGCTCAAAAGTACAAAATACAATCAAAAAGGTTCAAATTAATGATGAAGAACGTCTAAAAATGACAAGAGTACAAGTTACAAAACGCAAAGTACAAGATATTAAATTGTACGCAAGGACGTTCGAAAATCAGGAACCGGGACCAGAGTCAACTCTCAACGCTCGACGCAACGGACTAAAAATTACAAGTTAACTATGTATATAAATATAATATAATATATAATTAATTATATAAATTATATATATATATATTATATTTATATATTAAAATCGTCGGAAGACTAGGATCCAAACTTGTGTGAGCTGGATTTACGAACTCCGCGACTCGCGGAGTTTGTAGTGCAAAAATGCCGCAACTCGCGGAGCTGTCCTGGACAAAAATGCCTATAAAAGCTCGCGCATTCTGAACGTTTTAATATATCCTAATTCTATCTATCTCTCTATATACGTAAATATATATATATAATTTATATTTTTATTTTAATTTTAATTTTAATTTCCAATAATAAGGGTATGTTAGCGAATATTGTAAGGGTGTAAGTCGAAATTCTGTCCGTGTAACGCTACACTATTTTTAATCATTGTAAGTTATGTTCAACCTTTTTAATTTAATGTCTCGTAGCTAAGTTATTATTATGCTTATTTAAATTGAAGTAATCATGATGTTGGGCTAAATACTAAAATTGGGTAATTGGGCTTTGTACCATAATTGGGGTTTGGACAAAAGAACGACACTTGTGGAAATTAGACTATGGGCTATTAATGGGCTTTATATTTGTTTAACTAAATGATAGTTTGTTAATTTTAATATAAAGATTTGCAATTGAACGTCCCTATAAATAACCATATACACTCGATCGGACACGATGGGCGGGATATTTATATGTACGAATAATCGTTCATTTAACCGGACACGGGAATGGATTAATAGTCACTAGAATTATTAAAACAGGGGTGAAATTATGTACAAGGACACTTGGCATAATTGATAACAAAGTATTAAAACCTTGGGTTACACGCAGTCGATAACCTGGTGTAATTATTAAACAAAGTATTAAAACCTCGTTACAGTTTAAGTCCCCAATTAGTTGGAATATTTGACTTCGGGTATAAGGATAATTTGACGAGGACACTCGCACTTTATATTTATGACTGATGGACTGTTATGGACAAAAACCAGACGGACATATTGAATAATCCAGGACAAAGGACAATTAACCCATGGGCATAAAACTAAAATCAACACGTCAAACATCATGATTACGGAAGTTTAAATAAGCATAATTATTTTATTTCATATTTAATTTCCTTTATTTTATATTGAATTGCACTTCTAATTATCGCACTTTTATTTATTGTTATTGTATTTAATTGCACTTTTAATTATCGTACTTTTTAATTATCGCAATTTTATTTTATCGCACTTTTATTTATCGCAATTTCATTATCGTTATTTACTTTACGCTTTAAATTAAGTTATATTTATTTTTAATATTTTACATTAGGTTTTAACTGCGACTAAAGTTTTTAAAATCGACAAACCGGTCATTAAACGGTAAAAACCCCCCTTTATAATAATAATATTACTTATATATATATTTGTATTTTTATAAAATAAAACTAATATAGCGTTAAGCTTTGTTTAAAAGATTCCCTGTGGAACGAACCGGACTTACTAAAAACTACACTACTGTACGATTATGTACACTGCCTATAAGTGTTGTAGCAAGGTTTAGGTATATCCATTCTATAAATAAATAAATATCTTATGTAAAATTGTATCGTATTTAATAATTTTTCCTAGTAAAATATAAGCTATTTCATATACACCTCTGCGCACATCAAGTATTTATACAAAATATATAATTATATATAGTAATAATAATATATAAAAGGGGGTTTTACCGTTTAATGACCGGGTTGTCGATTTTTAATAAAGCATAAAGATAAATGACGTTAATTAAAGTGTGTAAAATAAATAACAATATTTAAAGTTGCGATAATTAAAATTGCGATAAGAAATAAAATGACAATAAATAAAAGTACGATGAGATATGAAATAAAATAATTATGCTTATTTAAACTTCTATAATCATGATGTTTGACGTTTTGATTTTAATTTATTACTCTGGGTTAATTGTCCTTTGTCCTCGTTTATTTGATATGTCTATCTGGTTTTTGTCCATAATAGTCCATCGGTCATAAATATAAAGTGCGAGTGTTCTCGTCAAATTACCCTTATACCCGAAGTCAAATATTCTAACTAATTAAGGATTTAAACTGTGACGCAGTTATCACTTCTGTCAACAATTACACCAGTTATCACTGTATGTAATCCACCCCTGTTTTGATTAGATATGAATATTAATTTACACACTTGATCAGTTTGAATAATCAATTACCCAACCCGAGTAATTAATTAAATGAATATAATAGATTCCATATGAACGTCACTAAATAGGACAACCATAATCATTATTAATTATTAGGTTAAATAATTTGAAGATAGGTTCGACAGACTCCAATGAGTTGTCACTCAATTAGACAATACCCCCATCTATTAATAGTTAATAGTCCAATTTTCACAAGTGTCGGTCTTTTGCCCAAACCTTAATTATGGTCCAAAGTTCAATAACCCCGTCTTAGTATTTAGTCCAACATCACGATTACTTCGACTCAAATAAGCATAATATTAACTTAGTTACGAGACATTAATTTAAAAAGGAAGAACATAACTTACAATGATTATTTATAGCGTAGCGTTACACGGACAGAGTTTTGACTTACAAAACCTTAAAACATTCGCTACAATAACCTTATTATTATTAACTTATAATTAAAATTATAATTATAAAATATAAATATAAATATAAACTGAGAAAGAAAGATATAAAAGGGGTGCCTTCATCGGCTAAATTCGTGGCCTTTTATAGGCAAACATTTGAGTACTGTACTTAGGTGGAATGTTAGCTGGCTACTATTCAAAGTTGAATCAATAATATCTCGTTGTTTGACATTCATTCCCTGGTGAATTATTGATTTGAAATTTTCACTTATGACCCTTTAACTATGCTCAATTATCAACTTTTTATTATTTATTATTATTCTTATTATGAATTATTTAAATATTATATTATATTCTTGTGCATAGTTGACTTGTAATTTTAGCTCCGTTGAGTCGTACGTTGATAGTTGGTTCATGTCTCGATTTTGGATTTTCGAACGCCTTTTCGTATGCTTAGATATCTTATACTTTGCATTTCGCGGCTTGTACTCTTGTAATTTTTAGACGTTATTTATCAATAAATTGAACCACTTGGATTGTATCTTGTACATTTGAGCTTTTTGGTCATTTGCGTCTTCAAATCATCATTTTCGTCTTCGCACTTATTTAATATAAACGATTACAACTTAAAAATAGAACAATTACAACTAAAAACTTTACATATTGGAAAGATATTGATACTAAATATATGTTCATTTGGAACACTATCAAATATCCTCACACTTGAACGTTGCTTGTCCTCAAGCAATATAGAACTTGAAATTAAATCACACTTCACTCGAATCACTTTTTTTATTCTCACACTTTATACGTCAGTGATTTTGATACGACGGTATAAAAAATGATAGTGACGATGTGGTTTACAGTCCCACATGACTATGAAAATTTAGATCCTTTAAGGAAATTGGATCTTTATGAAAATATTTGATCTTTTGAAAATTCATTCTAGCTTTTACCCTAGATAAGTTTACCGGAATAACCCTTCACCGGTGTTTGCAAAATGTTTTTGTGGGTTTCAGATTTGAAAATTTTAGCTCAAAACTTGTGGTTTTGTGTCACCCACTTGCTAACCTTGTATTATAGGAAAGAAACACGTCCAGTATACTTGCTCCGTATATTACCTTTCGGTAAACTACCATCTGGTTGTAAAGGAAAACGATGAACAAGCAACTGTTAAGGCAATGTCTAATGACATGAGATGTTCATGATCCACAACGTGTCGGATGCAATTACTATCCTTTGTAGAAGTAATAGTAAAGATCACCCTATAATTTTTTGGTCTAGCACAAGGTCCTGTCTTCAACCATGCTATGAAACCACCGTTCTTACGGTTGACACCCGATTTGGTTCAGGTGACCTAATGAATTCCAGGTGAATTCTTAGGATTTTACGTTCAATGGTAATGAACGCATTGAAAATAGGTTTTCAGAAAACAAATCGGTTTTAATTTTGATCAAAAAAAAATTTCTCGTTCAAGCTCGAGTTTAGATATCATTGAATTCCATAAGTTTGTAATTCTCAATCTTTAAGGTCAATCTCAATGATTGAGTAATATCAGGCTTAAAAGCTGATTTTTAATCTTTTAAGGAGATTATCCTTTCTGGGGGTCTGATTCATTAGTCTTATCAAGCTAATTTGCACGACGCCCTCCCCAGTTTACAAGATAGATCCTCTCATGGTTAGGATAAGTCTGACCACTTGGCGACCCTGTTTGATGCTGAGGTCCGTAGATTTCCTGCTGATTTTAGAGATGACTTTTCTAGATTTTTCGTCAACCTACAGCTGGTCTGGACGACAACTTCCTGACCTAAATCAAGAAGCGCGTGTCTTTTTCGGAAGACTTTACCTCCTTTTAATGATGGAATTGATTCATCATGTAGATCCATCTTTCTTTCAGATATATTATAGTAAATCGGGTAAAACTGATTAGTTTAGTCCAAAGCAAAAGTACCTGCAATAATCTTGTACAAAAATATGTGATATATGTTTTAAAGAACTTGGTAAATTCTTCTCACACTTAGCTTTTATTTATTTCTTTCTTTGCCTTTTTATTCTCTTCTATTCCATTTTAAATGAATTCAAGCATTTTGGGTTGTTTTGTGACGACCCGAAAAATTTTGACTAATTTTAAACCAAACTCTCGATACGATATTATATTTTTGAAGACGATAAGAAAAGTCCGTTAGGTTGAGTCTCAAAAATTTTGAACTGTTTCATATATTCATTTAACCTCGACCAGTTTCGACGATTCACGAACAATAGATATGTATATATATAATAACTTGAAATATGTAAATAAAATATTATACGATTTAATTGTTAGATCCTAATATACAAAATAATATACGATATAATAGATTTGTTATTAAAATTGTATCTATCTATATATATAATGTATAACGAATATAATTATTAAATGGGTGTAATACTCGTTTATCGTCTCGATTGGTATTAAACAATTTTAATATGAATCTTTGAGGATATAATAATAAAAGTTGGTCAGTAAATAGGTTATGTATAATATAGGTTTGTTAAAAATATTTTTACTAGCTAGTGTTAAATTTTAATAGTCCGTATATCTCACCTGAGACTGAAAACAAGTATCGGATTACTTTTTATGACCAGGCTTAAAAGGGTTAAGACCATTATATATATATATATATATATATATATATATATATATATATATATATATATATATATATATATATATATATATATATATATATATACTATTTAAAAATATGGGAATTTTATGAAGATTTTTTATCCATCACTGTTTAATAACGGAGCACGATATATCAATTCGGATATAAGGTCGGTAGAAAGAAACAAACTGAGAGATGGCTTTACTATTTTAACACGTTTGAATTACTTCTTAAAATATATGTTTGTGGTAGATATTTTTGCATGCACACCTTTAATTATTATTATGTATATATCCATGATCGATCACCTCTAAAAGAGAACACACTACTCCCTCTGTTACCTAATTTCCTTACTATTATTCTATCACAACACAGATTCATTATCAACTACTACTATTTGTTTTTCTATTTACACTCCTCCAATGATTCAATCAAACCGACACCCTCCAACACCACCTCCGACTGCTGTTATATGATGAAACCCGTCACCCTTAATTTTCTCTACTAACATAACCGATCTTCACTTTCTTTCTTTCTCATAATCTTGAACACCATCGAGCTTCCACCACCTGCAAACCATCTTCTTTCTCTTGTCTCCTTTTGTTTTGTCAAGCATCAAACAACCGTCCACAACCATGCACCACCATTTTTATTATCTGTTTCATTCCGATGCAACCACAACCGCCACCCTTTCTATCTACAACCATCGCCAAATAACCACCAAGAACTGCCCTTCTGTTCGATTGTTTACAGCTATACATATTTCTGTTTCACCTTGAAACCACCCAAACCACCACCATGAATCCATCAAGACCCACTACTGTTACGAATTCTTGCAACCATCTGTACACATGATTGTTCAGCTACTGCTGCTGCTTAGTTTGTTTCTGTTCCTTCTCTTTGATCAAACAAACATCACAACCCTCTCAAAACCAACCCAAAACATCGCTTATTTTTCTGTTTTAATTCCTGGTTCGATGCTCCTACTTGGTTTGGCTGTTGTAAAAGAAGAAAGAAACTATGCCACTTAATTATTGGGTTTTGTCGATAAGCAAAAGTGATCAAGAAAGAATCATTGCAATTGTCAAACTTGTGGGGTACTTGTGGGCTTCATATTGTCGACCATTAACAAAGCAAAGGAGGTCACCTCTTCTGTTCCATCTTTGTTATTTTAATAAGAGTAGTTCCATGTTACAATCAAACAAAATACCGACTGATTTAATTATTGGAATGATATACGTGATTATGATGGTAACGGGTGAAATTATGGTGATTATAATTATGGCCATGACTCACTATTATTCGATGTCACACTTGCTTCTGGTTACTACTACATCGATGACACGAATGATGGTGATGAACAATGAGAGAAACGATGATGAGTAAACCTGCTACCGTTCTATACGACTACCCTAATCACAACCACAACCACCTAAGCCCATCACTCTTCGTTCTCTCTCTCTTATGCAACTAACACTGATGACCTTTGTTCTTTTCTATTTCTACTGCTTCTTGATTGAATACAACCTAACATCCCACCTTCGGTCTTCTAATGGCTGTTACAATCGAGTACAATTGTTACAGTTCGAGGATGATTGCTTTTGTAGGTGTTCATAAAAGGAAAAAAAAAGAAAAAAGAATATGGCCGACAGATATACCCACTTGTTTAATAAAATAAATAGAATTGAATGGTTACAGAATTCTAGTCAGACTATGAGCTGTATTGCAATTATCAGGCCAGTTAAAAACAACTTTATTTAATTGGGCTTCTTGTTAGATTAGACTTTAATGCAACTTGGGCCAAACAAATGATAAATGGACTGCAAAGGATAGTTGGGTTTGTAAACTGGGAAACTGTTCTCTTTTTCTCTTGTTGCCATCGAGGCCCAACAGAAATGCCATTAAGAGTTATGAGATGATGATAAGATAATGAACATGATGATGATGATGATGATCACATGGTTTATATAGAAAAAGATGAAGTGATCAGTTAAACGTGCGGATTATATAATTTAGTTTGTGACATAAAACAGATAAATAGAAACAGATGGATGGTTGGGTATTGTATTGTGTTAAGTGAGAGGTCTTGGGTTCGAGCCCGGGCAGTGTTGTTTCTTTTTAAATGCTTGTTTCTTCAAAGGTTATATTCTATTATTATTATTATTATTATTATTATTATTATTATTATTATTATTATTATTATTATTATTATTATTATTATTATTATTATTATTATTATTATTATTATTATTATTATTGTTGTTGTTGTTGTTGTTGTTATTATTATTATTATTATTATTATTATTATTATTATTATTATTATTAAGTATTAAGTATTAGTATCATTAAGTATTATTATTATTATTATTATTATTATTATTATTATCATAAGTATTAGTATTATTATTAGTAGTATTATTATCATTATAGTTATTAATATAAATAATAGTATCATTATTATTATTAGTAGTAAAATCATTATTTATATAATTATTATTATTAGTATTCAATATTATCAAAATTAACATTTTTATTAAAAGTATCATTCTTATTAAAGTTATCATTTTATCATTAATATTAAAAGTATCATTTTTAACTCTATTATCAATATTATTATTTTGTTTTTATCATTTCTAATATTATTTTAGTATTAATATAATTTTAACAAACAAATGATATATATATATATATATATATATATATATATATATATATATATATATATATATATATATATATATATATATATATATATATATATACATACAAACATGTATTAAATACATATAACATAACAAAATTAATATTTTTATTTATTTTAAATATATAAAATAAATATATGAAACATATAGGTTATTAATATAAAAATGATATAATATAAATTTATTCGATTACAATTATGTGTGTTAATATATATATATATATATATATATATATATATATATATATATATATATATATATATATATATATATATATATATATATATATATATATATATATATACATGATATAGGTTCGTGAATCCGAGGCCAACCCTGCATTGTTCAATTCCGTCGTATGCATATTCTTACTATAAAATATCGTATAGTGAGTTTCATTTCCTCCCTTTTTAAATGCTTTTGCAATATATATTTTTGGGACTAAGAATACATGCGCTGCTTTTATAAATATTTGACGAAATAGACACAAGTACTTAAAACTACATTCTATGGCTGAATTATTAAACCGAATATGCCCCTTTTTAGTCTGGTAATCTAAGAATTAGGGAACAGAAACCCTAATTAACGCGAATCCTAAAGATAGATCTATTGGGCCTAACAAACCCCATCTGGGTTACGGATGCTTTAGTACTTCGATTTTATCATGTCCGATGAGAGTCCCGAAATGATGGGGATATTCTAGACGCGTTTAGTTAATGTCGGTTACCAGGTGTTCATCATATGAATGATTTTTAATTCGCGGGTTACGCGTATTATTTTGTACTCGGGTTACGTGTACAATTAAATATCGGAAATCTTGTGGTCTATTAAAATTATGGAAATGACTGATTACGATAAACCTATGAACTCACCAACCTTTTGGTTGACACTTTAAAGCATGTTTATTCTCAGGTATGAAAGAAATCTTCCGCTGTGCATTTGCTCATTTTAAAGATATTATTTGGAGTCATTCGTGGCTTATTTAGAAGAGTACCTCGCAATGGGACTAAATGTTGATGACTTTGTCTAAATGGATTAGGACGGGGTGTGACATGTGGTATCAGAGTGATGGTTTTAGCGAACCAGGTCTTGCATTAGTGTGTCTAACTGATAGTTGTTTAGATGCATTCGCAAGTCTGGACTTCGACCTTAGCTGCATATTATAAGTTTTGCTTATCATTCCTAGTAGAAAATTTTCTGCTTATCATTCTTAAGTCTAGATGCGTATTACTGCATTTATTGCATAGATAGTGTATATACAAATTCATATCTTAGCGTATCTATTATGGTAGACTTTGTCTGACATCTTCCAAAAATTTCTTCGTAATTTAAGGGATCCAGTATTATATATATCTATGCATGTTATGCATTGAGAATACTATCCAACTATCACTTGCAATCACTAATCTTTTCATACCAGAAATCTTTTCTGAAATCGCATAAGATGGCCTCTACGAATCAACCAAGTTCCTCTGACTCCGAAGACAGCGTGACGGGAGCACACCAACCAATCAACTACCGTGATTACTGGAGAAAATGGGGGTGGGTTCGCGACATACTCACCCTATGGAGAAGGAAAGAAGGTACTCCATATCATGAATCGAATTTACCACCTAACGTTGGAGTACTCGACCCGCTCACCGACGAACCTGTTCGCAACACCGTTTATATCCTTTTTGCGAGAATTTTTCATCTTGAGGCTACCATTAACGGAACTAGAGAAGATATTCGACCTCTACCTCACACTGATAACCAACCAGGGTTAGTAAAAGAAGTTAAAGAACTCTGAGCTCGAGTGTTAACTTTAGAGAGCATGGTACACAATTTACAAGCACCAGCAGTATCACCAACACCAGTAACATCACCAGCCTCAGCACCAACAGCACTAGTACCACCAACAGCAACATCCGCATCACCAGCCTCGACATTACAATCTGTATCTCGAGCATAACCATCATTCTACATATCGTTCTATATCATTAATCTTCGTTCTGCATATCGTTTTACATCGATTATCTTCGTTCGACATGGCGATTATGTAATCTCTAAAGTTTTAGAGATTATGTAATCTGGTTCTACCTGTAAATCAAATGAGATTAATATAATATTGACTCATTAAACCCATGATTACATCTGAAGAAAATATATATGTAAGTATATTTTCATAAAGATTGTAATTAAAAATTCTCTTGTACAAACTGTTAATCGTGAAAATATTTTAACGGGTAGGTAATACCCGAGAAATATTTAGATTTCACATTAATAAGTTACATTGTACACTCTTTGGTTCTGATTCAGCAGTCATTAACAATACTGCTCAAATCCGCACATATACGTATCCGTTCACCAAAGAACAACTATTTTCATTCAAATTCAATTTCATATTTGGATTTTGACCGATCAGAATCCAAGTCAAGATTTGACAAGTGGCATAAAGAAGAAAATAATGGACAAAATAAAATTGAGTAGTAACCAATTAATTAACTACGTAACATGTTAAAACTATACTAACCAAATCCTAGCTAACTGTTCCTAGCTAACTGTTCCTAACTAACTGTTCCTATAACCGTTATGATTATTTCTTTATTTCATTTTATTCATGGTCATTTTAATTATCGTAATTTATTTATCCCAATTTCAATTATCGCAACTTATTTATCGCAATTTTAATTATCGCAATTTATTTATCGCAATTTTAATTATCGCAATTTATTTATCGGAATTTTAATACTTGCAACTTTATTTATCATCATTTATTTTACGCACTTTATTTATCATCACTTAATTACTGTTATTCATTTTACGCACTTTAAAAATAGTCAGACAATCGGGACACATGTACACATGTACAATGGGTCACGATACGTCTTGATTAACTATATTATAAAGTATTGGACTATTGGACTACTATCTTTGGACTACTAACTTTGGACAATTAAAAAGTATTAAAAGAGTAGGAAATATTAATTACAACATTTTGACTTAAAATATCGTTAATAAGTTACTTCTACTACAGTTAAATAATTTCTCAAGTTTGCCACTTAATTTCATCTTAAATAATCTTTTGTATCTTGACGATTACAATCTGCGTTCAAATCCTTCGAAATTCTTGAAACACCTCAGATTAATAACTAATGATTCAGTTATGATAACTTTGAATGCTGATGAAGCAGCAAAACTGTTGATGGTCTTAGTGGCTAAAAGCTTGATACTAAAGGATGGTGTGTTGAAAAGGCTCAGAGTTGAAACTGAAAACGGATTGACCAAACCATGAAGAAGACCGAGGACATATACAAGGACCAAACCCTATATTCCAAGAATCCAGATAATTCTGTATCTAATGAAATCTTTAGAGAATATCTTGCTCCGTACTCATGTTAAATCATGTGGAAAATCTTTCTTCATTAACCTTCGATCTTAGAAATTCTGAAAATATCATCATAAATATCTTAGATATTTCTGAGGATATTTTCATAACTCTTCTTGTCTGAAATTAGTTATCTCTTCATGTTATCTATGTTACATCATAAAAGAAACTGTTTTAGTTTCTATCCTTCTGTAAAGTTTAAGTTTAAATTATGAATGATTTCTGGAGAAGTGTTGGGGATTGAAGCATGAGTTAGTATAATATAATGACGCACGTCCAACGTGATTATATTACAGTAAGTCAGGCTGAATTTCTAATGGAACGTGATGATTCACAGATCATATCGTCATTATGTGCCATGCTACATAACTCTTTCATTCTATCTAACCTCTAAACATATCAAGAAATTATTTTCTTGATATTTTTATCTTTCTGTGATTTTGGTAATTTGATAAATCAAATCGTGCTATTACCTTTTTTTCTGCATAGTATATTATGATTATTCGAAACTTCATACCTACAAATCCGAGATGTTTTAATCGCTTTACTTAAGGTCGGGAAGAGAAAACAGAAGCATGGAGCTTCGAAATATAAATAGGAGTATAAATCACATCAAATAGAGAGATCATTAACTGCGGATGTCAATAATTATGGAAAGACATATACAAGGAAGGATTATGAAAACCACTATCCCAAGGGCGAGGTAGAAGTAAATAGATTTCTCCGGTGTGAGTTGGAATAGAAGGATGATTATTGCGATACTCAGAATGAGGTCAAGAATCAGAACTGGATTAAGCATTTTCACAATCTTTTAGAAGTATGAATTAAGGAAGAAAGTATAAGAATTGGTGAAAATAATGGAACGGAAGATGTTAATTTATAGCGAAATATCAGATATAGCAATTGTAGTGACCCGAACTTTTCCATGTTTATATATATATTAAATGAAATTGTTATTTACATGATTAAGTGTTTCCAACATGTTAAGCAATCAAACTTGTTAAGACTTGATTAATTGAAATAGGTTTCATATAGACAATTGACCACCCAAGTTGACCGGTGATTCACGAACGTTAAAACTTGTAAAAACTATACGATGACATATACATGGTTATATATATAGTTAACATGATTTTATTATAAGTATTCATCTCATTAGGTATTTTAACAATGAGTTATATACATAAAAATGAGACTATTAATTTAAGAAACTCGAAAACGATATATATAACGATTATCGTTATAACAACGTCTTACTAGGTACATATGAATCATATTAAGATATTGATACACTTGGTTAATTATGTTAAATGATAAGTAAATATATTATTAAGTGTATTAACAATGAAATACATATGTAAAAATAAGACTACAAACTTAATGATTTCGAAACGAGACATATATGTAACGATTATCGTTGTAACGACATTTAACTGTATATATATCATACTAAGATATATTATATATCATAATATCATGATAATATAACAATTTAACATCTCATTTGTTATAATAAATAATGGGTTAACAAAATTTAACAAGATCGTTAACCTAAAGGTTTCAAAACAACACTTACATGTAACGACTAACGATGACTTAACGACTCAGTTAAAATGTATATACATGTAGTGTTTTAATATGTATTCATACACTTTTGAAAGACTTCAAGACACTTATCAAAATACTTCTACTTAACAAAAATGCTTACAATTACATCCTCGTTCAGTTTCATCAACAATTCTACTCGTATGCACCCGTATTCGTACTCGTACAATACACAGCTTTTAGATGTATGTACTATTGGTATATACACTCCAATGATCAGCTCTTAGCAGCCCATGTGAGTCACTTAACACATGTGGGAACCATCATTTGGCAACTAGCATGAAATATCTCATAAAATTACAAAAATATGAGTAATCATTCATGACTTATTTACATGAAAACAAAATTACATATCCTTTATATCTAATCCATACACCAACGACCAAAAACACCTACAAACACTTTCATTCTTTAATTTTCTTCATCTAATTGATCTCTCTCAAGTTCTATCTTCAAGTTCTAAGTGTTCTTCATAAATTCCAAAAGTTCTAGTTTCATAAAATCAAGAATACTTCCAAGATTGCAAGTTTACTTCCAAGTTTTCTAAATCCATTCCAAGTAATCATCCAATATCAAGAAACCTTTGTTACTTACAGTAGGTTATCTTTCTAATACAAGGTAATAATCATATTCAAACTTTAATTCAATTTCTATAACTATAACAATCTTATTTCGAGTGGAAATCTTACTTGAAATTGTTTTCGTGTCATGATTCTGCTTCAACAACTTTCAAGCCATCCAATGATCCTTTGAAGCTAGATCTATTTTTCTCATTTCCAGTAGGTTTATCCAAGGAACTTGAGGTAGTAATGATGTTCATAACATCATTCGATTCATACATATAAAGCTATCTTATTCGAAGGTTTAAACTTGTAATCACTAGAACATAGTTTAGTTAATTCTAAACTTGTTCGCAAATAAAAGTTAATCCTTCTAACTTGACTTTTAAAATCAACTAAACACATGTTCTATATATATATGATATGCTAACTTAATTATTTAAAATCTGGAAACACGAAAAACACTGTAAAATCGGATTTACGCCGTCGTAGTAATACCGCGGGCTGTTTTGGTTTAGTTAATTAAAAACTATGATAAAATTTGATTTAAAAGTTGTTATTCTGGGAAAATGATTTTTATTATGAACATGAAACTATATCCAAAAATTATGATTAAACTCAAAGTGGAAGTATGTCTTCTAAAATGGTCATCTAGACGTCGTTCTTTCGACTGAAATGACTACCTTTACAAAAACGACTTGTAACTTATTTTTCCGACTATAAACCTATACTTTTTCTGTTTAGATTCATAAAATAGAGTTCAATATGAAAACATAGCAATTTGATTCACTCAAAACGGATTTAAAATGAAGAAGTTATGGGTAAAACAAGATTGAATAATTTTTCTCATTTTAGCTACGTGAAAATTGGTAACAAATCTATTCCAACCATAACTTAATCAACTTGTATTGTATATTATGTAATCTTGAGATACCATAGACACGTATACAATGTTTTGACCTATCATGTCGACACATCTATATATATTTCGGAACAACCATAGACACTCTATATGTGAATGTTGGAGTTAGCTATACAGGGTTGAGGTTGATTCCAAAATATATATAGTTTGAGTTGTGATCAATACTGAGATACGTATACACTGGGTCGTGGATTGATCTAAGATAATATTTTTCGATTTATTTCTGTACATCTAACTGTGGACAACTAGTTGTAGGTTATTAACGAGGACAGCTGACTTAATAAACTTAAAACATCAAAATATATTAAAAGTGTTGTAAATATATTTTGAACATACTTTGATATATATGTATATATTGTTATAGGTTCATGAATCAACCAGTGGCCAAGTCTTACTTCCCGACGAAGTAAAAATCTGTGAAAGTGAGTTATAGTCCCACTTTTAAAATCTAATATTTTTGGGATGAGAATACATGCAGGTTTTATAAATGATTTACAAAATAGACACAAGTACGTGAAACTACATTCTATGGTTGAATTATCGAAATCGAATATGCCCCTTTTTATTAAGTCTGGTAATCTAAGAATTAGGGAACAGACACCCTAATTGACGTGAATCCTAAAGATAGATCTATTGGGCCTAACAAACCCCATCCAAAGTACCGGATGCTTTAGAACTTCGAAATTTATTTCATATCCGAAGGGTGTCCCGGAATGATGGGGATATTCTTATATATGCATCTTGTTAATGTCGGTTACCAGGTGTTCACCATATGAATAATTTTTATCTCTATGTATGGGATGTGTATTGAAATATGAAATCTTGTGGTCTATTGTTACGATTTGATATATATAGGTTAAACCTATAACTCACCAACATTTTTGTTGACGTTTAAAGCATGTTTATTCTCAGGTGAATACTAAGAGCTTCCGCTGTTGCATACTAAAATAAGGACAAGATTTGGAGTCCATGTTTGTATGATATTGTGTAAAAACTGCATTCAAGAAACTGATTTCGATGTAACATATTTGTATTGTAAACCATTATGTAATGGTCGTGTGTAAACAGGATATTTTAGATTATCATTATTTGATAATCTACGTAAAGCTTTTTAAACCTTTATTTATGAAATAAAGGTTATGGTTTGTTTTAAAAATGAATGCAGTCTTTGAAAAACGTCTCATATAGAGGTCAAAACCTTGCAACGAAATCAATTAATATGGAACGTTTTTAATCAATAAGAACGGGACATTTCTGTTGGTATCCGAGCGTTGGTCTTAGAGAACCAGAAAATTTGCATTAGTGTGTCTTATCGAGTTTGTTAGGATGCATTAGTGAGTCTGGACTTCGACCGTGTTTTCTTTAAAAATGATTGCTTAACATTTTTGTTGGAAACTATATATTATTAACATGTATATATTATGTGATATATTAATCTCTTAACATGTTTGATATTGTGTGATAGATGTCTACCTCTAGCACAAATCCCATTGACTCACCTAATAATAACGAAGAGTCGAATATATATTGGACTGATTCACAAGTTCCCGAAGAGGAACCGGAAGAAGAATCAGAACCGGAAGAAGAATCAGAACCGGAAGAGGAGGAACCGGAGGAGGAAATAGAACCGGTGGGGGAAATAATAAAATGGTTAAGTAAAAGAAAATCCTCAACCAACCGGCCAAGGTTAATTATGGTCAATGGTGTTTCCGCCAAGGAAGCAAAATATTGGAAGGATTACCAATTCTCCGATGAATTGGATTCCGACGAGAATTCCGATGATGTTATAGAAATTACCCCAACTGAATTTAAAAAGGCAAAAGAAAATAATAAGGGAAAGGGCATAAAAATAGAGAAATCTAATTCCAACCCTGATGAACTTTATATGTATCGTCAACCCCCGAAGCCCTTAAGTTATAACAATGACCCGGGAACCTCTAAACCACCAGGTTTTTCTAAACCGTTGTGGAAAACGACAGCTTGTATTAGGGGAACATCATATATCCCTAGAAACTTGGCAAAACGAACCAAAACCGAAGAAGAAGAAACGAGCGAGTCGGAATAAGATAGTTGTATTCGTGTGGTGTAATATATGTAATATAGTGTGCTTATGCTTTATGATATATGTAAAAATTGCTTGTATTAATAAGTATTTTTTTTATGAATCTAGCTCTTGTCTATTTTACAGTATAAAAACACAAAATGGATAGACAACCCAATATTTTAAGAGAGCTACCCGGAGACATGATTGATGAAATCTTGTCTAGAGTCGGTCAGAATTCTTCGGCACAACTATTTACGGCGAAATCAGTTTGTAAGACATTCGAAGAACGTTCCAAGAATGTCTTAGTTTATAAGAGACTTTCTTTTGAAAGATGGGGGATATCACATTGGGAAACCCATAAGTTACGATGTGTTTACTTTGACGCATATATTGCGGGGAACCCAAATGCTATTTTACGCAACGGGTTAAGAAATTATTTTGACTGAATGTATCCGAATATAGGACTTCATGATTTAGAAAAAGCGGCTAACATACAACATAAAGAAGCATGCTATGCTTACGGGTTAGTAATGTTCGCTTCTCACCAAAGTGAGAAAAAGAACATCGGGCTACAGCTATTAAACAAAACGTTCCCACAAGTGACGGAGTCGGTAATTGGGGTAAGAAATGAGGTTTTTAGGTTATTACGAGACTGTTGGTCATTACGTAACCCTCGTCCCTTTGACGACGTTACAACACGCTTTCTTATCAACGGCCATAACGGTTATGTTCCACAAGACCAAGGATGGGAAGTAGTCCTAGTAAAACCAGAATACATGACTTGTTTCTGGACGTATGAATTACGTGTCTTTATTGCCTTTGCTGAACGACTTGTGTACTAGCTAGAATTATCTTCACAACTATCTTGTATCAAAGTTATTGTGTGCTATATTTCATGCTTTATGTAAAATAAGCGGTATTGTAAGTTTGTAAAATAT
This sequence comes from Rutidosis leptorrhynchoides, assembly GCF_046630445.1. Classification (NCBI taxonomy): domain Eukaryota; kingdom Viridiplantae; phylum Streptophyta; class Magnoliopsida; order Asterales; family Asteraceae; genus Rutidosis; species Rutidosis leptorrhynchoides. The sequence goes on along the minus strand of NC_092338.1, from coordinate 125,002,071 downwards.
TGTATAAAAGTTTGAACGCGAAATATTATTATAATCAGTTTTTCATATAGAATTGTAGTATTTGAATTGTATATTAGCTACTAAGTATGAACTTAACAGGTAGGTACTACCCGAATTTAAACTTATAAAACGCTAATATGAAGAAAAAGCTTTTATAAATGAGTTCATATTATGCTACGAAATGCTATTAACTACTCTTAATATTCTGTATGATTAACTTGTTCCATTTGACTATTTTGAAGGAAATGGCACCGACTACTCGACACACCGTGAATATGAATGAAGAGGAATTCCGTACTTTTCTAGCTTCAAACATAGCCGCAGTACAGGCTGCGCTACATACCAACAATAACCTTGGATCTAGCAGTACAGGAAATCGTGTAGGATGCACCTACAAAGAATTCACTGCCTGCAAACCTTTGGAATTTGATGGAACCGAAGGACCGATCGGATTGAAACGGTGGACCGAGAAGGTCGAATCGGTGTTTGCCATAAGTAAGTGTACTGAAGAGGACAAAGTGAAGTACGCTACGCATACCTTCACAGGTTCTGCGTTAACATGGAGGAATACCTATCTAGAGCAAGTGGGACAAGATGATGCTTACGCACTACCGTGGTCAGCATTCAAGCACTTGATGAACGAGAAGTACCGTCCCAGAACAGAGGTCAATAAGCTCAAGACAGAACTTAGAGGGTTACGAACCCAAGGATTTGATATTACCACGTACGAAAGACGATTCACAGAATTGTGCCTATTGTGTCCGGGAGCGTTCGAAGATGAGGAAGAGAAGATCGACGCGTTTGTGAAAGGATTACCGGAAAGAATCCAAGAAGATATAAGTTCACACGAGCCCGCCTCCATACAACAGGCATGTAGAATGGCTCACAAACTAGTGAACCAGATTGAGGAAAGAATTAAAGAACAGACGGCTGAAGAGGCCAATGTGAAGCAAGTTAAAAGAAAGTGGGAGGAAAATGGTGATAAGAATCACCAATACAACAACAACAGCAACTACAATAATAATCGCAACAATTATCCCAACAATCGCAACATCAATCGCAACTACAACAAACGGCCCAACAATAACAACAACAACAACAACAACAACAACAACAACAACAACAACAACAACAATAACAACTACAACAATCGTCCCAACAACAATAACAATCGCAACAACAACAACAATCAGAAGCAGCTATGCCAAAGGTGTGAAAAGTATCACTCGGGGTTCTGCACCAAATTTTGCAACAAGTGTAAAAGAAATGGCCATAGCGCGGTGAAGTGTGAGGTCTACGGACCAGGGGTTAACAGAACGAAAGGAACAAATGGTGTCGGAACGAGTAATGGCGGAGCAAGTAGTGTCGGAGCAAGTTATGCCAATGTAGTTTGTTATAAATGTGGAAAACCGGGCCACATTATTAGAAATTGCCCGAACCAGGAGAACACGAATGGACAAGGCCGCGGAAGAGTTTTCAATATTAATGCGGCAGAGGCACAGGAAGACCCGGAGCTTGTTACGGGTACGTTTCTTATTGACAATAAACCTGCTTACGTTTTATTTGATTCGGGTGCGGATAGAAGCTATATGAGTAGAGATTTTTGTGCTAAATTAAGTTGTCCATTGACGCCGTTGGATAGTAAATTTTTACTCGAATTAGCAAACGGTAAATTAATTTCAGCAGATAATATATGCCGGAATCGAGAAATTAAACTGGGTAGCGAAATATTTAAGATTGATTTGATACCAGTAGTGTTAGGGAGTTTTGATGTAATAGTTGGCATGGACTGGCTGAAGAAGGTGAAAGCAGAGATCGTATGTTATAAAAATGCAATTCGCATTGTACGAGAAGAAGGAGAACCCTTAATGGTGTACGGAGAAAAGGGCAACATGAAGCTACATCTTATTAGTAATTTGAAGGCACAAAAACTAATAAGAAAAGGTTGCTATGCTGTTCTAGCACACGTCGAGAAAGTACAAACTGAAGAAAAGAGCATCAATGATGTTCCCGTCGCAAAAGAATTTCCCGATGTATTTCCGAAAAAATTACCGGGACTACCTCCACATCGATCTGTTGAATTTCAAATAGATCTTGTACCAGGAGCTGCACCAATAGCTCGTGCTCCTTATAGACTCGCACTCAGCGAGATGAAAGAACTGCAAAGCTAACTGCAAGAACTATTAGAACATGGTTTCATTCGACCAAGCACATCACCATGGGGAGCTCCTGTTTTGTTTGTCAAGAAGAAAGATGGTACATTCAGGTTGTGTATTGACTACAGAGAGTTGAACAAACTTACCATCAAAAACCGTTATCCACTGTCGAGAATTGACGACTTATTTGATCAACTACAAGGCTCGTCGGTTTATTCGAAGATCGATTTACATTCTGGATATCATCAAATGCGAGTAAAGGAGGATGATATTCCGAAAACTGCTTTTAGGACGCGTTATGGTCATTACGAGTTTATGGTTATGCCGTTTGGATTGACTAACGCACCAGCTGTGTTCATGGACCTTATGAACCGAGTGTGTGGGCCATATCTTGACAAGTTTGTCATTGTTTTCATCGATGACATACTTATTTACTCAAAGAATGATCAAGAGCACGAAGAACATTTGAGAAAAGTGCTAGAAGTATTGAGGAAAGAAAAACTGTACGCTAAGTTTTCAAAGTGTGCATTTTGGTTGGAAGAAGTTCAATTCCTCGGTCACATAGTGAACAAAGAAGGTATCCAGGTGGACCCGGCAAAGATCGAAACCGTTGAAAAGTGGGAAACCCCAAAAACTCCGAAGCATATACGTCAATTTTTAGGATTGGCTGGTTACTACAGAAGATTCATCCAAGATTTCTCCAAATAGCAAAACCCTTGACTGCATTAACGCATAAAGGGAAGAAATTTGAATGGAAGGATGAACAAGAGAAGGCATTTCAATTATTGAAGAAAAAGCTAACTACGGCACCTATATTGTCATTGCCTGAAGGGAATGATGATTTTGTGATTTATTGTGACGCATCAAAGCAAGGTCTCGGTTGTGTATTAATGCAACGGACGAAGGTGATTGCTTATGCGTCTAGACAATTGAAGATTCACGAGCAAAATTATACGACGCATGATTTGGAATTAGGCGCGGTTGTTTTTGCATTAAAGACTTGGAGGCACTACTTATATGGGGTCAAAAGTATTATATATACCGACCACAAAAGTCTTCAACACATATTTAATCAGAAATAACTGAATATGAGGCAGCGTAGGTGGATTGAATTGTTGAATGATTACGACTTTGAGATTCGTTACCACCCGGGGAAGGCAAATGTGGTAGCCGACGCCTTGAGCAGAAAGGACAGAGAACCCATTCGAGTAAAATCTATGAATATAATGATTCACACTAACCTTACTACTCAAATAAAGGAGGCGCAACAAGGAGTTTTAAAAGAGGGAAATTTAAAGGATGAAATACCCAAAGGATCGGAGAAGCATCTTAATATTCGGGAAGACGGAACCCGGTATAGGGCTGAAAGAATTTGGGTACCAAAATTTGGAGATATGAGAGAAATGGTACTTAGAGAAGCTCATAAAACTAGATACTCAATACATCCTGGAACGGGGAAGAAGTACAAGGATCTTAAGAAACATTTTTGGTGGCCAGGTATGAAAGCCGATATTGCTAAATATGTAGGAGAATGTTTGACGTGTTCTAAGGTCAAAGCTGAACATTAGAAACCATCAGGTCTACTACAACAACCTGAAATCCCGGAATGGAAATGGGAAAACATTATCTAGATTTCATTACTAAATTGCCAAGGACTGCAAGTGATTATGATACTATTTGGGTAATAGTTGATCGTCTCACCAAGTCAGCACACTTCCTGCCAATAAGAGAAGATGACAAGATGGAGAAGTTAGCACGACTGTATTTGAAGGAAGTCGTCTCCAAACATGGAATACCAATCTCAATTATCTCTGATAGGGATGGCAGATTTATTTCAAGATTCTGGCAGATATTACAGCAAGCATTGGGAACTCGTCTGGACATGAGTACTGCCTATCATCCACAAACTGATAGGCAGAGCGAAAGGACGATACAAACGCTTGAAGACATGCTACGAGCTTGTGTTATTGATTTCGGAAACAGTTGGGATCGACATCTACCGTTAGCAGAATTTTCCTACAACAACAGCTACCATTCAAGCATTGAGATGGCGCCTTTTGAAGCACTTTATGGTAGAAATTGCAGGTCTTCGATTTGTTGGAGTGAAGTGGGGGATAGACAAATTACGGGTCCGGAGATAATACAAGAAACTACCGAGAAAATCATCCAAATTCAACAAAGATTGAAAACCGCCCAGAGTCGACAAAAGAGCTACGCGGACAGTAAAAGAAAAGATATAGAGTTTGAAATTGGAGAAATGGTCATGCTTAAGGTTTTACCTTGGAAAGGCGTTGTTTGATTTGGTAAACGGGGGAAACTAAATCCAAGGTACATTGGACCATTCAAGATTATAGATCGTGTCGAACCAGTAGCTTACCAACTGGAGCTACCTCAACAACTCGCGGCTATACATAACACTTTCCACGTCTCAAATTTGAAGAAATGTTTTCCTAAAGAAAATCTCACTATTCCGTTGGACGAAATCCAAATCAATGAAAAACTTCAATTCATTGAAGAACCCGTCGAAATAATGGATCGTGAGGTTAAGAGACTTAAACAAAACAAGATACCGATTGTTAAGGTTCGGTGGAATGCTCTTAGAGGACCCAAGTTCACCTGGAAGTGTGAAGATCAGAAGAAGAAGAAATACCCGCATTTATTTCCAGAAGATACGTCAACACCTCCAACTGCTTAAAATTTCGGGACGAAATTTATTTAACGGGTAGGTACTGTAGTGACCCGAACTTTTCCATGTTTATATATATATATATATATATATATATATATATTAAATAAAATTGTTATTTACATGATTAAGTGTTTCCAACATGTTAAGCAATCAAACTTGTTAAGACTTGATTAATTGAAATAGGTTTCATATAGACAATTGACCACCCAAGTTGACCGGTGATTCACGAACGTTAAAACTTGTAAAAACTATACAATGACATATATATGGTTATATATATAGTTAACATTATTTTATTATAAGTATGTATCTCATTAGGTATTTTAACAATGAGTTATATACATAAAAATGAGACTATTAATTTAAGAAACTCGAAAACGATATATATAACGATTATCGTTATAACAACGTCTTACTAGGTACATATGAATCATATTAAGATATTGATACACTTGGTTAATTATGTTAAATGATAAGTAAATATATTATTAAGTGAATTAACAATGAAATACATATGTAAAAATAAGACTACTAACTTAATGATTTCGAAACGAGACATATATGTAACGATTATCGTTGTAACGACATTTAACTGTATATATATCATACTAAGATATATTATATATCATAATATCATGATAATATAACAATTTAACATCTCATTTGTTATAATAAATAATGGGTTAACAACATTTAACAAGATCGTTAACCTAAAGGTTTCAAAACAACACTTACATGTAACGACTAACGATGACTTAACGACTCAGTTAAAATGTATATACATGTAGTGTTTTAATATGTATTCATACACTTTAGAAAGACTTCAAGACACTTATCAAAATACTTCTACTTAACAAAAATGCTTACAATTACATCCTCGTTCAGTTTCATCAACAATTCTACTCGTATGCACCCGTATTCGTACTCGTACAATACACAGCTTTTAGATGTATGTACTATTGGTATATACACTCCAATGATCAGCTCTTAGCAGCCCATGTGAGTCACTTAACACATGTGGGAACCATCATTTGGCAACTAGCATGAAATATCTCATAAAATTACAAAAATATGAGTAATCATTCATGACTTATTTACATGAAAACAAAATTACATATCCTTTATATCTAATCCATACACCAACGACCAAAAACACCTACAAACACTTTCATTATTTAATTTTCTTCATCTAATTGATCTCTCTCAAGTTCTATCTTCAAGTTCTAAGTGTTCTTCATAAATTCCAAAAGTTCTAGTTTCATAAAATCAAGAATACTTCCAAGATTGCAAGTTTACTTCCAAGTTTTCTAAATCCATTCCAAGTAATCATCCAATATCAAGAAACCTTTGTTGCTTACAGTAGGTTATCTTTCTAATACAAGGTAATAATCATATTCAAACTTTAATTCAATTTCTATAACTATAACAATCTTATTTCGAGTGGAAATCTTACTTGAAATTGTTTTCGTGTCATGATTCTGCTTCAAGAACTTTCAAGCCATCCAAGGATCCTTTGAAGCTAGATCTATTTTTTTCATTTCCAGTAGGTTTATCCAAGGAACTTGAGGTAGTAATGATGTTCATAACATCATTCGATTCATTCATATAAAGCTATCTTATTCGAAGGTTTAAACTTGTAATCACTAGAACATAGTTTAGTTAATTCTAAACTTGTTCGCAAATAAAAGTTAATCCTTCTAACTTGACTTTTAAAATCAACTAAACACATGTTCTATATATATATGATATGCTAACTTAATGATTTAAAACCTGGAAACACGAAAAACACTGTAAAATCGGATTTACGCCGTCGTAGTAACACCGCGGGCTGTTTTGGTTTAGTTAATTAAAAACTATGATAAAATTTGATTTAAAAGTTGTTATTCTGGGAAAATGATTTTTATTATGAACATGAAACTATATCCAAAAATTATGGTTAAACTCAAAGTGGAAGTATGTCTTCTAAAATGGTCATCTAGACGTCGTTCTTTCGACTGAAATGACTATCTTTACAAAAACGACTTGTAACTTATTTTTCTGACTATAAACCTATACTTTTTCTGTTTATATTCATAAAATAGAGTTCAATATGAAACCATAGCAATTTGATTCACTCAAAACGGATTTAAAATGAAGAAGTTATGGGTAAAACAAGATTGAATAATTTTTCTCATTTTAGCTACGTGAAAATTGGTAACAAATCTATTCCAACCATAACTTAATCAACTTGTATTATATATTATGTAATCTTGAGATACCATAGACACGTATACAATGTTTCGACCTATCATGTCGACACATCTATATATATTCCGGAACAACCATAGACACTCTATATGTGAATGTTGGAGTTAGCTATACAGGGTTGAGGTTGATTCCAAAATATATATAGTTTGAGTTGTGATCAATACTGAGATACATATACACTGGGTCGTGGATTGATTCAAGATAATATTTATCGATTTATTTCTGTACATCTAACTGTGGACAACTAGTTGTAGGTTACTAACGAGGACAACTGACTTAATAAACTTAAAACATCAAAATATATTGAAAGTGTTGTAAATATATTTTGAACATACTTTGATATATATGTATATATTGTTATAGGTTCGTGAATCAACCAGTGGCCAAGTCTTATGAAATGTCCCGTTCTTATTGATTAAAAACGTTCCATATTAATTGATTTCGTTGCGAGGTTTTGACCTCTATATGAGACGTTTTTCAAAGACTGCATTCATTTTAAAACAAACCATAACCTTTATTTCATCAATAAAGGTTTAAAAAGCTTTACGTAGATTATCAAATAATGATAATCTAAAATATCCTGTTTACACACGACCATTACATAATGGTTTACAATACAAATATGTTACAACAAAATAAGTTTCTTGAATGCAGTTTTTACACAATATCATACAAGCATGGACTCCAAATCTCGTCCTTATTTAAGTATGCGACAGCGGAAGCGCTTAATAATCACCTGAGAATAAACATGCTTAAAACGTCAACAAAAATGTTGGTGAGTTATAGGTTTAACCTATATATATCAAATCATAATAATAGACCACAAGATTTCATATTTCAATACACATCCCATACATAGAGATAAAAATCATTCATATGGTGAACACCTGGTAACCGACATTAACAAGATGCATATTTAAGAATATCCCCATCATTCCGGGACACCCTTCGGATATGATATAAATTTCGAAGTACTAAAGCATCCGGTACTTTGGATGGGGCTTGTTGGGCTCGATAGATCTATCTTTAGGATTCGCGTCAATTAGGGTGTCTGTTCCCTAATTCTTAGATTACCAGACTTAATAAAAAGGGGCATATTCGATTTCGATAATTCAACCATAGAATGTAGTTTCACGTACTTGTGTCTATTTTGTAAATCATTTATAAAACCTGCATGTATTCTCATCCCAAAAATATTAGATTTTAAAAGTGGGACTATAACTCACTTTCACAGATTTTTACTTCGTCGGGAAGTAAGACTTAGCCACTGGTTGATTCACGAACCTATAACAATATATACATATATATCAAAGTATGTTCAAAATATATTTACAACACTTTTTATATATTTTGATGTTTTAAGTTTATTAAGTCAGCTGTCCTCGTTAGTAACCTACAACTAGTTGTCCACAGTTAGATGTACAGAAATAAATCGATAAATATTATCTTGAATCAATCCACGACCCAGTGTATACGTATCTCAGTATTGATCACAACTCAAACTATATATATTTTGGAATCAACCTCAACCCTGTATAGCTAACTCCAACATTCACATATAGAGTGTCTATGGTTGTTCCGAAATATATATAGATGTGTCGACATGATAAGTCGAAACATTGTATACGTGTCTATGGTATCTCAAGATTACATAATATACAATACAAGTTGATTAAGTTATGGTTGGAATAGATTTGTTACCAATTTTCACGTAGCTAAAATGAGAAAAATTATCCAATCTTGTTTTACCCATAACTTCTTCATTTTAAATCCTTTTTGAGTGAATCAAATTGATATGGTTTCATATTGAACTCTATTTTATGAATATAAACAGAAAAGTATAGGTTTATAGTCAAAAAAATAAGTTACAAGTCGTTTTTGTAAAGGTAGTCATTTCAGTCGAAAGAACGACGTCTAGATGACCATTTTAGAAAACATACTTCCACTTTGAGTTTAACCATAATTTTTGGATATAGTTTCATGTTCATAATAAAAATCATTTTCTCAGAATAACAACTTTTAAATCAAAGTTTATCATAGTTTTTAATTAACTAACCCAAAACAGCCCGCGGTGTTACTACGACGGCATAAATCCGGTTTTACGGTGTTTTTCGTGTTTCCAGGTTTTAAATCATTAAGTTAGCATATCATATAGATATAGAACATGTGTTTAGTTGATTTTAAAAGTCAAGTTAGAAGGATTAACTTTTGTTTGCGAACAAGTTTAGAATTAACTAAACTATGTTCTAGTGATTACAAGTTTAAACCTTCGAATAAGATAGCTTTATATGTATGAATTGAATGATGTTATGAACATCATTACTACCTTAAGTTCCTTGGATAAACCTACTAGAAAAGAGAAAAATGGATCTAGCTTCAATGGATCCTTGGATGGCTCGAAGTTCTTGAAGCAAAATCATGACACGAAAACAAGTTCAAGTAAGATCATCACTTGAAATAAGATTGTTATAGTTATAGAAATTGAACCAAAGTTTGAATATGATTATTACCTTGTATTAGAATGATAACCTACTGTAAGAAACAAAGATTTCTTGAGGTTGGATGATCACCTTACAAGATTGGAAGTGAGCTAGCAAACTTGAAAGTATTCTTGATTTTATGTAACTAGAACTTGTAGAATATATGAAGAACACTTAGAACTTGAAGATAGAACTTGAGAGAGATCAATTAGATGAAGAAAATTGAAGAATGAAAGTGTTTGTAGGTGTTTTTGGTCGTTGGTGTATGGATTAGATATAAAGGATATGTAATTTTGTTTTCATGTAAATAAGTCATGAATGATTACTCATATTTTTGTAATTTTATGAGATATTTCATGCTAGTTGCCAAATGATGGTTCCCACATGTGTTAGGTGACTCACATGGGCTGCTAAGAGCTGATCATTGGAGTGTATAGACCAATAGTACATACATCTAAAAGCTGTGTATTGTACGAGTACGAATACGGGTGCATACGAGTAGAATTGTTGATGAAACTGAACGAGGATGTAATTGTAAGCATTTTTGTTAAGTAGAAGTATTTTGATAAGTGTATTGAAGTCTTTCAAAAGTGTATAAATACATATTAAAACACTACATGTATATACATTTTAACTGAGTCGTTAAGTCATCGTTAGTCGTTACATGTAAGTGTTGTTTTGAAACCTTTAGGTTAACGATCTTGTTAAATGTTGTTAATCCAATGTTTATCATATCAAATGAGATTTTAAATTATTATATTATCATGATATTATCATGTATGAATATCTCTTAATATGATATATATACATTAAATGTCTTTACAACGATAATCATTACATATATGTCTCGTTTAAAAATCATTAAGTTAATAGTCTTGTTTTTACATATGTAGTTCATTGTTAATATACTTAATGATATGTTTACTTATCATAATATCATGTTAACTATATATATATCCATATATATGTCATCATATAGTTTTTATAAGTTTTAACGTTCGTGAATCACCGGTCAACTTGGGTGGTCAATTGTCTATATGAAACCTATTTCAATTAATCAAGTCTTAACAAGTTTGATTGCTTAACATGTTGGAAACATTTAATCATGTAAATATCAATCTCAATTAATATATATAAACATGGAAAAGTTCGGGTCACTACAGTACCTACCCGTTAAATAAATTTCGTCCCGAAATTTTAAGCTGTTGAAGGTGTTGACGAATCTTCTGGAAATAGATGCGGGTATTTCTTCTTCATCTGATCTTCATGCTCCCAGGTGAACTCGGGTCCTCTACGAGCATTCCATCGAACCTTAACAATTGGTATCTTGTTTTGCTTAAGTCTTTTAACCTCACGATCCATTATTTCGACGGGTTCTTCGATGAATTGAAGTTTTTCGTTGATTTGGATTTCATCTAATGGAATAGTGAGATCTTCTTTAGCAAAACATTTCTTCAAATTCGAGACGTGGAAAGTGTTATGTACAGCCTCGAGTTGTTGAGGTAACTCAAGTCGGTAAGCTACTAGTCCGACACGATCAATAATCTTGAATGGTCCAATATACCTTGGATTTAATTTCCCTCGTTTTCCAAATCGAACAACGCCTTTCCAAGGTGCAACTTTAAGCATGACCATCTCTCCAATTTCAAATTCTATATCTTTTCTTTTAATGTCAGCGTAGCTCTTTTGTCGACTTTGGGCGGTTTTCAACCGTTGTTGAATTTGGATGATCTTCTCGGTAGTTTCTTGTATAATCTTCGGACCCGTAATCTGTCTATCCCCCACTTCACTCCAACAAATCGGAGACCTGCACTTTCTACCATAAAGTGCTTCAAACGGCGCCATCTCAATGCTTGAATGGTAGCTGTTGTTGTAGGAAAATTCTGCTAATGGTAGATGTCGATCCCAACTGTTTCCGAAATCAATAACACATGCTCGTAGCATGTCTTCAAGCATTTGTATCGTCCGTTCGCTCTGCCCATCAGTTTGTGGATGATAGGCAGTACTCATGTCTAGACGAGTTCCTAATGCTTGCTGTAATGTCTGCCAGAATCTTGAAATAAATCTGCCATCCCTATCAGAGATAATAGAGATTGGTATTCCATGTCTGGAGACGACTTCCTTCAAATACAGTCGTGCTAACTTCTCCATCTTGTCATCTTCTCTTATTGGCAGGAAGTGTGCTGATTTGGTGAGACGATCAACTATTACCCAAATAGTATCAAAACCACTTGCAGTCCTTAGCAATTTAGTGATGAAATCCATGGTAATGTTTTCCCATTTCCATTTCGGGATTTCGGGTTGTTGAAGTAGACCTGATGGTTTCTGATGCTCAGCTTTGACCTTAGAACACGTCAAACATTTTCCTACGTATTTAGCAACATCGGCTTTCATACCCGACCACCAAAAATGTTTCTTGAGATCCTTGTACATCTTCCCCGTTCCTGGATGTATTGAGTATCTGGTTTTATGAGCTTCTCTAAGTACCATTTCTCTCATATCTCCAAATTTTGGTACCCAAATCCTTTCAGCCCTATACCGGGTTCCGTCTTCCCGAATATTAAGATGCTTCTTCGATCCTTTGGGTATTTCATCCTTTAAATTTCCCTCTTTTAAAACTCCTTGTTGCGCCTCCTTTATTTGAGTAGTAAGGTTATTATGAATCATTATATTCATAGATTTTACTCGAATGGGTTCTCTGTCCTTCCTGCTCAAGGCATCGGCTACCACATTTGCCTTCCCCGAGTGGTAACGAATCTCAAAGTCGTAATCATTCAATAATTCAATCCACCTACGCTGCCTCATATTCAGTTGTTTCTGATTAAATATGTGTTGAAGACTTTTGTGGTCGGTATATATAATACTTTTGACCCCATATAAGTAGTGTCTCCAAGTCTTTAATGCAAAAACAACCGCGCCTAATTCCAAATCATGCGTCGTATAATTTTGTTCGTGAATCTTCAATTGTCTAGACGCATAAGCAATCACCTTCGTTCGTTGCATTAATACACAATCGAGACCTTGCTTTGATGCGTCACAATAAATCACAAAATCATCATTCCCTTCAGGCAATGACAATATAGGTGCCGTAGTTAGCTTTTTCTTCAATAATTGAAACGCTTTCTCTTGTTCATCATTCCATTCAAATTTCTTCCCTTTATGCGTTAATGCAGTCAAGGGTTTTGCTATTCTGGAAAAGTCTTGGATGAACCTTCTGTAGTAACCAGCTAGTCCTAAAAACTGGCGTATGTGTTTCGGAGTTTTCGGGGTCTCCCACTTTTCAACAGTTTCTATCTTTGCCGGATCCACCTTAATACCTTCTTTGTTCACTATGTGACCGAGGAATTGAACTTCTTCCAACCAAAATGCACACTTTGAAAACTTAGCGTACAATTCTTCCTTCCTCAATACTTCTAACACCTTTCTCAAATGTTCACCGTGTTCTTGGTCATTCTTTGAGTAAATAAGTATGTCATCAATGAAAACAATGACAAACTTGTCAAGGTATGGTCCACACACTCTGTTCATAAGGTCCATGAACACAGCTGGTGCATTAGTTAAACCAAACGGCATGACCATAAACTCGTAATGACCGTAACGTGTTCTGAAAGCAGTCTTTGGAATATCATCTTCTTTCACCCGCATTTGATGATACCTGGAACGTAAGTCAATCTTTGAATAAACAGATGAGCCTTGTAGTTGATCAAATAAGTCGTCGATTCTCGGTAGTGGGTAGCGGTTCTTGATGGTAAGTTTGTTCAACTCTCGGTAGTCGATACACAACCTGAATGTACCATCTTTCTTCTTGACAAACAAAACAGGAGCTCCCCACGGTGATGTGCTTGGTCGAATGAAACCACGCTCTAAAAGTTCTTGTAATTGGCTTTGCAGTTCTTTCATCTCACTGGGTACGAGTCTGTAAGGAGCACGAGCTATTGGTGCAGCTCCTGGTACAAGATCTATTTGAAATTCAATGGATCGATGTGGGGGTAATCCCGGTAATTCTTTCGGAAATACATCGGGAAATTCTTTTGCAATGGGAACATCATTGATGCTCTTTTCTTCAGTTTGTACTTTCTCGACGTGTGCTAGAACAGCATAGCAACCTTTTCTTATTAGTTTTTGTGCCTTCAAATTACTAATAAGATGTAGCTTCGTGTTGCCCTTTTCTCCGTACACCATTAAGGGTTTTCCTTTTTCTCGTATAATGCGAATTGCATTTTTGTAACAAACGATCTCTGCTTTCACTTCTTTCAACTAGTCCATACCGATTATCACATCAAAACTCCCTAACTCTACTGGTATCAAATCAATCTTAAATGTTTCGCTAACCAGCTTAATTTCTCGATTTTGACATATATTATCTGCTGAAATTAATTTACCATTTGCTAATTCGAGTAAAAATTTACTATCCAAAGGCGTCAATGGACAACTTAATTTAGCACAAAAATCTCTACTCATATAGCTTCTATCCGCACCCGAATCAAATAAAACGTAAGCAGATTTATTGTCAATAAGAAACGTACCCGTAACAAGCTCCGGGTCTTCCTGTGCCTCTGCCGCATTAATATTGAAAACTCTTCCGCGGCCTTGTCCATTCGTGTTCTCCTGGTTCGGGCAATTTCTAATAATGTGGCCCGGTTTTCCACATTTATAACAAACTACATTGGCATAACTTGCTCCGACACTACTTGCTCCGCCATTACTCGTTCCGACACCATTTGTTCCTTTTGTTCTATTAACCCCTGGTCCGTAGACCTCACACTTCGCCGCGCTATGACCATTTCTTTTACACTTGTTGAAAAATTTGGTGCAGAACCCCGAGTGATACTTTTCACACCTTTGGCATAGCTGCTTCTGATTGTTGTTGTTGTTGTTGCGGTTATTATTGTTGTTGGGATGATTGTTGTAGTTGCTGTTGTTGTTGTTGTTGTTGTTGTTGTTGTTGTTGGGCCGTTTGTTGTAGTTGCGATTGATGTTGCGATTGTTGGGATAATTGTTGCGATTATTGTTGTAATTGCTGTTGTTGTTGTGTTGGTGATTCTTATCACCGTTTTCCTCCCACTTTCTTTTAACTTGCTTCACATTGGCCTCTTCAGCAGTCTGTTCTTTAATTCTTTCTTCAATTTGGTTCACTAGTTTGTGAGCCATTCTACATGCCTGTTGTATGGAGGCGGGCTCGTGTGAACTTATATCTTCTTGGATTCTTTCCGGTAATCCTTTCACAAACGCGTCGATCTTCTCTTCCTCATCTTCGAATGCTCCCGGACATAATAGGCACAATTCTGTGAATCGTCTTTCGTACGTGGTAATATCAAATCCTTGGGTTCGTAACCCTCTAAGTTCTGTCTTGAGCTTATTGACCTCGGTTCTGGGACGGTACTTCTCGTTCATCAAGTGCTTGAATGCTGACCACGGTAGTGCGTAAGCATCATCTTGTCCCACTTGCTCTAGATAGGTATTCCACCATGTTAACGCAGAACCTGTGAAGGTATGCGTAGCGTACTTCACTTTGTCCTCTTCAGTACACTTACTTATGGCAAACACCGATTCGACCTTCTCGGTCCACCGTTTCAATCCGATCGGTCCTTCGGTTCCATCAAATTCCAAAGGTTTGCAGGCAGTGAATTCTTTGTAGGTGCATCCTACACGATTTCCTGTACTGCCAGATCCAAGGTTATTGTTGGTATGTAGCACAGCCTGTACTGCGGCTATGTTTGAAGCTAGAAAAGTACGGAATTCCTCTTCATTCATATTCACGGTGTGTCGAGTAGTCGGTGCCATTTCCTTCAAAATAGTCAAATGGAACAAGTTAATCATACAGAATATTAAGAGTAGTTAATAGTATTTCGTAGCATAATATGAACTCATTTATAAAAGCTTTTTCTTCATATTAGCGTTTTATAAGTTTAAATTCGGGTAGTACCTACCCGTTAAGTTCATACTTAGTAGCTAATATACAATTCAACTACTACAATTCTATATGAAAAACTGATTGTAATAATATTTCGCGTTCAAACTTTTATACAATATTTTACAAACTTACAATACCGCTTATTTTACATAAAGCATGAAATATAGCACACAATAACTTTGATACAAGATAGTTGTGAAGATAATTCTAGCTAGTACACAAGTCGTTCAGCAAAGGCAATAAAGACACGTAATTCATACGTCCAGAAACAAGTCATGCATTCTGGTTTTACTACGACTACTTCCCATCCTTGGTCTTGTGGAACATAACCGTTATGGCCATTGATAAGACAGCGTGTTGTAACGTCGTCAAAGGGACGAGGGTTACGTAATGACCAACAGTCCCGTAACAATCTAAAAACCTCATTTCTTACCCCAATTACCGACTCCGTCACTTGTGGGAACGTTTTGTTTAATAGTTGTAGCCCGATGTTCTTGTTCTCACTTTGGTGAGAAGTGAACATTACTAACCCGTAAGCATAACATGCTTCTTTATGTTGCATGTTAGCCTCTTTTTCTAAATCACGAAGTCCTATATTCGGATATACTGAGTCAAAATAATTTCTTAACCCGTTGCGTAAAATAGCATTTGGGTTCCCCGCAATATATGCGTCAAAGTAAACACATCGTAACTTATGGATTTCCCAATGTGATATCCCCCATCTTTCGAACGAAAGCCTTTTATAAACCAAGGCATTCTTGGAACGTTCTTCGAATGTCTTACAAACTGATCTCGCCTTAAATAGTTGTGCCGAAGAATTCTGACCGACTCTAGACAAGATTTCATCAATCATGTCTCCGGGTAGGTCTCTTAAAATATTGGGTTGTCTATCCATTTTGTGTTTTTTTAAACTGTAAAATAGACAAGAGTTAGATTCATAAAAAAAATACTTATTAATACAAGCAATTTTTACATATATCATAAAGCATAAGAACACTATATTACATATATTACACCACACGAATACAACTATCTTATTCGGACTCGCTTGTTTCTTCTTCTTCGGTTTTGGTTCGTTTTTCCAAGTTTCTAGGGATATATGATGTTCCCCTAATACGAGCCGTCGTTTTCCACATTGGTTTAGAAAAACCTGGTGGTTTAGAGGTTCCCGGGTCATTGTTACAACTTAAGGACTTCGGGGGTTGATAATACATATAAAGTTCATTGGGGTTGGAATTAGATTTCTCTAATTTTATGCCCTTTCCCTTATTATTTTCTTTTGCCTTTTTAAATTCAGTTGGGGTAATTTCTATAACATCATCAGAATTCTCGTCGGAATCCGATTCATCGGAGAATTGGTAATCCTCCCAATATTTTGCTTCCTTGGCGGAAACACCATTGACCATAATTAACCTTGGTCGGTTGGTTGAGGATTTTCTTTTACTTAACCGTTTTATTATTTCCCCCACCGGTTCTACTTCTTCATCCGGTTCCGATTCTTCTTCCGGTTCCGATTCTTCTTCCGGTTCTGACTCTTCTTCCGGTTCCTCTTCGGGAACTTGTGAATCAGTCCACGAATCATTCCAATTTACATTTGACTCTTCATTATTATTAGGTGAGTCAATGGGACTTGTTCTAGAGGTAGACATCTATCACATAATATCAAACGCGTTAAGAGATTAATATATCACATAATATTCACATGTTAAAAATATATAGTTTCCAACAAAATTTGTTAAGCAATCATTTTTCAAGTAAACACGGTCGAAGTCCAGACTCACTAATGCATCCTAACAAACTCGATAAGACACACTAATGCAAAATTCTGGTTCTCTAAGACCAACGCTCGGATACCAACTGAAATGTCCCGTTCTTATTGATTAAAAACGTTCCATATTAATTGATTTCGTTGCGAGGTTTTGACCTCTATATGAGACGTTTTTCAAAGACTGCATTCATTTTAAAACAAACCATAACCTTTATTTCATCAATAAAGGTTTAAAAAGCTTTACGTAGATTATCAAATAATGATAATCTAAAATATCCTGTTTACACACGACCATTACATAATGGTTTACAATACAAATATGTTACAACAAAATAAGTTTCTTGAATGCAGTTTTTACACAATATCATACAAGCATGGACTCCAAATCTCGTCCTTATTTAAGTATGCGACAGCGGAAGCTCTTAATAATCACCTGAGAATAAACATGCTTAAAACGTCAACAAAAATGTTGGTGAGTTATAGGTTTAACCTATATATATCAAATCATAATAATAGACCACAAGATTTCATATTTCAATACACATCCCATACATAGAGATAAAAATCATTCATATGGTGAACACCTGGTAACCGACATTAACAAGATGCATATTTAAGAATATCCCCATCATTCCGGGACACCCTTCGGATATGATATAAATTTCGAAGTACTAAAGCATCCGGTACTTTGGATGGGGCTTGTTGGGCTCGATAGATCTATCTTTAGGATTCGCGTCAATTAGGGTGTCTGTTCCCTAATTCTTAGATTACCAGACTTAATAAAAAGGGGCATATTCGATTTCGATAATTCAACCATAGAATGTAGTTTCACGTACTTGTGTCTATTTTGTAAATCATTTATAAAACCTGCATGTATTCTCATCCCAAAAATATTAGATTTTAAAAGTGGGACTATAACTCACTTTCACAGATTTTTACTTCGTCGGGAAGTAAGACTTAGCCACTGGTTGATTCACGAACCTATAACAATATATACATATATATCAAAGTATGTTCAAAATATATTTACAACACTTTTTATATATTTTGATGTTTTAAGTTTATTAAGTCAGCTGTCCTCGTTAGTAACCTACAACTAGTTGTCCACAGTTAGATGTACAGAAATAAATCGATAAATATTATCTTGAATCAATCCACGACCCAGTGTATACGTATCTCAGTATTGATCACAACTCAAACTATATATATTTTGGAATCAACCTCAACCCTGTATAGCTAACTCCAACATTCACATATAGAGTGTCTATGGTTGTTCCGAAATATATATAGATGTGTCGACATGATAAGTCGAAACATTGTATACGTGTCTATGGTATCTCAAGATTACATAATATACAATACAAGTTGATTAAGTTATGGTTGGAATAGATTTGTTACCAATTTTCACGTAGCTAAAATGAGAAAAATTATCCAATCTTGTTTTACCCATAACTTCTTCATTTTAAATCCGTTTTGAGTGAATCAAATTGATATGGTTTCATATTGAACTCTATTTTATGAATATAAACAGAAAATTATAGGTTTATAGTCAAAAAAATAAGTTACAAGTCGTTTTTGTAAAGGTAGTCATTTCAGTCGAAAGAACGACGTCTAGATGACCATTTTAGAAAACATACTTCCACTTTGAGTTTAACCATAATTTTTGGATATAGTTTCATGTTCATAATAAAAATCATTTTCTCAGAATAACAACTTTTAAATCAAAGTTTATCATAGTTTTTAATTAACTAACCCAAAACAGCCCGCGGTGTTACTACGACGGCATAAATCCGGTTTTACGGTGTTTTTCGTGTTTCCAGGTTTTAAATCATTAAGTTAGCATATCATATAGATATAGAACATGTGTTTAGTTGATTTTAAAAGTCAAGTTAGAAGGATTAACTTTTGTTTGCGAACAAGTTTAGAATTAACTAAACTATGTTCTAGTGATTACAAGTTTAAACCTTCGAATAAGATAGCTTTATATGTATGAATTGAATGATGTTATGAACATCATTACTACCTTAAGTTCCTTGGATAAACCTACTGGAAAAGAGAAAAATGGATCTAGCTTCAATGGATCCTTGGATGGCTCGAAGTTCTTGAAGCAAAATCATGACACGAAAACAAGTTCAAGTAAGATCATCACTTGAAATAAGATTGTTATAGTTATAGAAATTGAACCAAAGTTTGAATATGATTATTACCTTGTATTAGAATGATAACCTACTGTAAGAAACAAAGATTTCTTGAGGTTGGATGATCACCTTACAAGATTGGAAGTGAGCTAGCAAACTTGAAAGTATTCTTGATTTTATGTAACTAGAACTTGTAGAATATATGAAGAACACTTAGAACTTGAAGATAGAACTTGAGAGAGATCAATTAGATGAAGAAAATTGAAGAATGAAAGTGTTTGTAGGTGTTTTTGGTCGTTGGTGTATGGATTAGATATAAAGGATATGTAATTTTGTTTTCATGTAAATAAGTCATGAATGATTACTCATATTTTTGTAATTTTATGAGATATTTCATGCTAGTTGCCAAATGATGGTTCCCACATGTGTTAGGTGACTCACATGGGCTGCTAAGAGCTGATCATTGGAATGTATAGACCAATAGTACATACATCTAAAAGCTGTGTATTGTACGAGTACGAATACGGGTGCATACGAGTAGAATTGTTGATGAAACTGAACGAGGATGTAATTGTAAGCATTTTTGTTAAGTAGAAGTATTTTGATAAGTGTATTGAAGTCTTTCAAAAGTGTATAAATACATATTAAAACACTACATGTATATACATTTTAACTGAGTCGTTAAGTCATCGTTAGTCGTTACATGTAAGTGTTGTTTTGAAACCTTTAGGTTAACGATCTTGTTAAATGTTGTTAATCCAATGTTTATCATATCAAATGAGATTTTAAATTATTATATTATCATGATATTATCATGTATGAATATCTCTTAATATGATATATATACATTAAATGTCTTTACAACTATAATCGTTACATATATGTCTCGTTTAAAAATCATTAAGTTAATAGTCTTGTTTTTACATATGTAGTTCATTGTTAATATACTTAATGATATGTTTACTTATCATAATATCATGTTAACTATATATATATCTATATATATGTCATCATATAGTTTTTATAAGTTTTAACGTTCGTGAATCACCGGTCAACTTGGGTGGTCAATTGTCTATATGAAACCTATTTCAATTAATCAAGTCTTAACAAGTTTGATTGCTTAACATGTTGGAAACATTTAATCATGTAAATATCAATCTCAATTAATATATATAAACATGGAAAAGTTCGGGTCACTACATCTTACTTCCCGACGAAGTAAAAATCTGTGAAAGTGAGTTATAGTCCCACTTTTAAAATCTAATATTTTTGGGATGAGAATACATGCAGGTTTTATAAATGATTTACAAAATAGACACAAGTACGTGAAACTACATTCTATGGTTGAATTATCGAAATCGAATATGCCCCTTTTTATTAAGTCTGGTAATCTAAGAATTAGGGAACAGACAGCCTAATTGACGCGAATCCTAAAGATAGATCTATTGGGCCTAACAAACCCCATCCAAAGTACCGGATGCTTTAGTACTTCGAAATTTATATCATATCCGAAGGGTGTCCCGGAATGATGGGGATATTCTTATATATGCATCTTGTTAATGTCGGTTACCAGGTGTTCACCATATGAATGATTTTTATCTCTATGTATGGGATGTGTATTGAAATATGAAATCTTGTGGTCTATTGTTACGATTTGATATATATATAGGTTAAACCTATAACTCACCAACATTTTTGTTGACGTTTAAAGCATGTTTATTCTCAGGTGAATACTAAGAGCTTCCGCTGTTGCATACTAAAATAAGGACAAGATTTGGAGTCCATGTTTGTATGATATTGTGTAAAAACTGCATTCAAGAAACTGATTTCGATGTAACATATTTGTATTGTAAACCATTATGTAATGGTCGTGTGTAAACAGGATATTTTAGATTATCATTATTTGATAATCTACGTAAAGCTTTTTAAACCTTTATTTATGAAATAAAGGTTATGGTTTGTTTTAAAAATGAATGCAGTCTTTGAAAAACGTCTCATATAGAGGTCAAAACCTCGCAACGAAATCAATTAATATGGAACGTTTTTAATCAATAAGAATGGGACATTTCAGCAATCGAGGCAGATTACCGCATTTAATCAAAGAGGATCCTAATTTCCTTAATCAAATCTTATATAGATTACGAAAATTTTCTTTAAATCCCGTGAAATCCGAAAATCAACCGTGACTACGTCAAAAGTTAAGACAAACTTGATTTTCCTTATTTCACTCTTTTGTGATAGCTTCACTCATACTCTTCAAGTAATCGAATTGTTTTATCCATATTATTCTATGGTAATAAAACTCCATTTATCAACACATATTCGTCATGAAAACATTTTTATTGTTAGCTATGACAACCTCGATCAAATTTCAGGACGAAATTTCTTTAATGGGTAGGTACCGTGACGACCCGGAAAATTTTGACTAATTTTAAACCAAACTCTCGATATGATATTATACTTTTGGAGACGATAAGAAAAGTCCGTTAGGTTGAGTCTCAAAAATTTTGAACTGTTTCATATATTCATTTAACCTCGACCAGTGATGTTATGCGAGGTGTATACGAAATAGTTATATTTTTACTACGAAATTGATGTGGTGAAACTATACCTTTATTTATGAACGGATTTGAGCGATTTTGTTACACGAATTGTTTTATTATATATATGGTGTTTAATTAATTCGGGTTGATTTCACACATATATAGGCAACTAGTCCTATCCGCGTAGTTTAGTTTTATAGGAAAATCCGATTCGTTCCACAGGGAGATGGAGTGTTTAATGGTTTTTAATAATCTTTGAAGTTAAACTAATTTAAAGGGGGTTTTAGATTAGGAATTATATAATATAACAATAAAAATAATGAAAAATAACTTAATGTGCTTACTTTATAAATAAAATTACAAGATTACATGATTTATAATCATTAACTTAAAAGTGAACTAAATGAAATTATACTATTTATGATAAAACAATTGCATTATTGAATAATAATAATAACTTGTAATAAAACTAAATGATTAGGAATTTGTTTTAACCAATAAAATAAAATACAAATTATTTAAATTAACTAAATAATAATAATAAATTTTAATTAAATTAAAGATGAATTAAAGAGAATTATCATAATTATACTAATGATAAATTAAATACTTTAAAAGTAATAATAAAGATTTTAATTAAAACTTGGAATTTAATAAAATACGTAACAGTGCTGGTATTACACTTACGCGTTTCACGTAGGCATATACGCGTTCCGCGTATATTTTGGAGATACACTGATAGTGCTCCAAATGAACATATATTTAGTAGCAATATCCTCCCAATATGTAAATTATTTAGTTGTAATTGTCCTATTTTAAGTTGTAATCGTTTATATTAAATAAGTGCGAAGACAAAAGGCGAAAACGACGATTTGAAGACGCAAATGATCAAAAAGCTCAAATGTACAAGATACAATCCAAGTGGTTCAATTTATTGATGAGAAACGTCTAAAAATGATAAGAGTACAAGTTGCGGAACGCAAAGTACACGATATAAAATAATACGCAAGGACGTTCGAAAATTCGGAACAGGGACATGAGTCAACTCTCAACGCTCAACGCAACGGACTAAAAATTACAAGTCATCTATGCACATAAATATAATATAATATTTAAATAATTCTTAAAATTATTTATATATTATATTTATTTATATAATATGTCGGCAAAGCTAAGATCCAAATTGATGTGAGCTGGAAAATCAAACTCCACGACTCGCGGAGTTTGAAGGCTAAAAACTCCACGACTCGCGGAGTTTGAAAAATCAGAAATCCCTATAAAAGGCCATGAATTCTGCGAGTTTAAATAACATAATAATAATAATACTCCGTAGTATAATATAAATAAATATATAATATATATATATATATATATATATATATATATATATATATATATATATATATAGTATAGATTAGTGTTATATTAGATTAGTTTGGGTTATGTAAAAGTTATTTTTATGGGTTTTAAGGTCGGAGCTCTGTTCGTGTACCACTACGCGAAAAATAATCAATGTAAGCTATGTTCTCCTTTTTAAATTAATGTCTCGTGCTTAAGTTATTATTATGCTTATTTAATACCGAAGTAATCATGATGTTGGGCTAAAAATATTAAAATTGGGTAATTGGGCTTTGTACCATAATTGGGGTTTGGATAAAAGAACGACACTTGTGGAAATTAGACTATGGGCTATTAATGGGTTTTATATTAACTAAACAATACCTTGTTAATTTAATATACAAACTTATAATTTGACGTATTTATATATAACCACATACGCTTGACTGGGTATGGTGGGCGGGATATCTATAAATACCAATAATTATTCATTTTACCGGACACAGAACTGGATTAATAGTTAATAGACTTGTTGAAATAGGGGTGAATTACATTCAAGCGTAATTGGTGTAATTGTTAACAAAGTAGTAAAACCTTGGTTTACACGCAGTCGATAACCTGGTGTATTCATTAAACAAAGTATTAAAACCTTGTTACAATTCGAATCCCCAATTAGTTGGAATATATGACTTCGGGAATAAGAATAATTTGACGAAGGCTTTCGCTCTTTATATTTATGACTGATGGACTATTATGGACAAATCCGTATGGACATATTAAATAATCCAGGACAAAGAACAATTAACCCATGGGAATAAACTAAAATCAACACGTCAAACATCATGATTACGGAAGTTTAAATAAGCATAATTCCCTTATTTTCATATTTAATTGCACTTCTAATTATTGCATTTTTATTTATTGTCTTTGTATTTAATTGCACTTTTAATTTTCGTACTTTTTAATTATCGTACTTTTTAATTATTGCACTTTTATTTATCGAAATTTCATTATCGTTATTTATTTTACGTTTTAAATTAAGTTATATTTATTTTACATTCGGTTTTAACTGCGACTAAAGTTTTAAAATCGACAAACCGGTCATTAAACGGTAAAAACCCCCTTTTATATATTATTAATATAATATATTTTGTACAAATATAATTGTTTAAAAATATAGTGCGCAATAAGCTCGCTCCCTGTGGAACGAACCGGACTTACTAAAAACTACACTGCTGTACGATTAGGTACACTGCCTATAGTGTTGTAGCAAGGTTTAGGTATATCCCATTTGTAAATAAATAATTAAAACTTGTGTAATTTGCAACGTATTTCGTAGTAAAATATAGTACTATCACGTACCCCCACGCTACCACATCAAGTTTTTGGCGCCGCTGCCGGGGACTCGGTGAAACGCTATATTTTTAATTTATTTTTCTATAAATATATTTATATATCATTTTAGAAAAACAATATAAAATTTAAAAAAAAAACGTCTTTCAAACTCCACGACTCGCGGAGTTTGCAGGCTTAAAACTCCACGACTCGCGGAGCCACCCTGACAGGCGCACCCAGGAACCCTACTTCGCATTAATTACGGAGTAATATTATTTATTATTATTTTTAAACCCTAATTACTTTATTAGTTTAATATAATTAGTTTTAATTTTTAATTAAATTGTATTTTAAATTTTAATTAGTTTTATTTATATATATAAATTAATACTTTTATAAAATAAATATATAAAAATAATATTTTTATAAAAATAATAAATAATTTTATCAAAATTTAAGCTTATTTTTATTTTTGTATCTTTTTAATCGGTTAATCGTAATATTTGTATTTTTATCGTTCATATCTAGTTTTAAGCTTAGTATTTTGCCGTAGCTTATTTTTATTTCTAGATTTTTAGGCTTTGCCGTAAAATCCCTTAAGTGCTTATTCCTTAGACTAAGATTTAGGTACTTTAGAATTTTGCGACATTTTTTTCGCGCTATCTTTCTTATTTTTATTTTTCGACGTTTTTCGACGCGCACTCTTTTTCTTTCTTATTTCTCGACACGCTAGTTTTTAGGACTTAGAAATTTTCTCTATTTCTTCTCTAAAATTTTAAAACGAAAAATTATTTTAAGCGGTTAAATTGATAGACATCCAAATTTTCTGCTACGTAGTAATAGTTGGATTTGTTAGTGGCTGAGTTGTGAGCTTCCGATTTAAAGGGTTCTGGCTCCCTGCTGCATCTATTGGCTATTCGAAACGTGGGCAAAAGCAGAAAAGTCTATTAATTTGATAACTTATATAATTTTTATATTTATAACTAATAGGATAATTAAAATTTGGTAATAAGCGCATTATGAAAAGTCTCGAAGATATTTTGGAAACTCTTTACGACATACGAAATCAATACTCTCAACCGAGTGTTGATGACAATTCGTTCGGTCAATCTTGGATCACGAATGACGAAACAATAACTGGTTGTGAAATCTGTGGAGATTATCACTCAACATGGGAATGTTATTATTACGTTCCTATGGAAAATTACGCACCCATGGAACCTGAATGGAATGATTATGAGGAATACAATTCTAATTGGGATTATTCCCAAGAATATATCCAAACTCAACAACCAGTAGACAAGCAAAATTACGTGTCTGAAAATTTATTAGACAATATGAAAATCAAACTCGAAGAACTTGATGCTCAAAATGAACAAATGAGAGAGTTTGTAAATAGGCAAGCTGAAACTCTATCAGATTACACACCTGTTGAACTGAAGAGTTGTGTGCAAGAAAATCTCATATCATCGAATTTTGATGAATTCGAGAGCTCCGAAATCACCAACTATCCCGATGATACTTTTTATTCAGCTTTACTAATTTCACAACATATCGACACATTAGCCTCTACCGACGAAATCATTGACCAATCAATGAATGAAGAAGAAGTAAGGGTGACAAATTGGTACTCTTGGGAAAACGATAACGTTGAAAATTTTACCCCCGAGACCAAAGTGGTGGGACCGATAAGTACCGTTAATGAAGAAGAATCTACTCCAATCCCGAAATTCACCATTCCACAACCTTCCAACCCAATATTCTCAATAGACGAGTCATCTACCGACGATGAACTACGAGCTGTAATAGATATTGACACCTCGGATTTTACCCAATTGGGTAATAGAGGTGAAAACTTTTATCCCGAGAATGATCGGAAGGAAATGTTAGGAATTGTCCACCCTATAATATGTATGTCGGTGTGTATCGATCCATTTGTCCAAGAACCAGAAAAGAGACATATCCATTTACTAAAAGCTACACTTAAAAAAGAATTAAGTAGTGACGATCGGGTGAGTCTAAACTTTAAACCCATTGATATATTATACACCACCCGAGATGTAAATAACTGGCTCACTATTTTAATTCGTGGAACTTATTCTACCGACTTCACATGTCGTTAGCTAAGTATGGGGAAGTTTAACCCCACTTAATGTTAAATTAGGGGTTCGGGTTAGTGCAAAACTCGTTAATAAACATGCATAATAAATTAGGGTAAAAAACGCATTTTTAAAGATTAGCAAATAGTTCAGAAAAGCAACCATTTTTGAAGAAAAAGAAAAAAACATAGGAGATAAAACAAGAAGGAATGAACGATGAGGCGCGCCATCTATCATTCGACGAGCTTTGTAATTACAAACTGGGTATTTTTAATCACTTTTCTACACTAATCACCCTCATGAATTTATAATTATAGTCTGATTTCATGCAAATGAGGGCATTGCATGATCTCAAGTGTGGGGAAGGGTTATAAATTCTCTCGGGTTTGCACTTAGTTTATTTGCCAAATTTTGTGAAAATTTTAAAAATTTTCAAATAAATGAATTCAAAATCATGTTTATACATATTTATGAACGATGAAAATTAGGAGTTAAGACCGAAGTTATCGTTAGCTCGGAAAGGACATAAATTGAGAAACACCCTAAAACGATTGAATTCATTTAAAATGGAATAAAGGAGAATAAAAAGGCAAAGAAAGAAACTAAGTGTGGGGAGAATGTACCAAATTATTCAATTAAAAATTATCTATCACATGTTTCTGTAAAGTTATTGCAGGTACTTTTGTTTTGGACGATTTTAATCAGTTTTACCCGATTTACTGTAATATATTTGAAAGAAAAGATGGATCTACACGATGAATCAATTCCATCATTAAAAGGAAGTAAAGTCTTCCGAAAAAGAAACGCGCTTCTTGATTTAGGTTAGGAAGTTGTCATCCAGAACAGCTGTAGGTTGACGAAAAATCTAGAAAAGTCATCTCTAAAATCAGCAGAAAATCCACGGACCTCAGCATCAAACAGGGTCACCAAGTGGTCAGATTTATCCTAACCATGAGAAGGATTTATCTCGTACAATGGGGGGACACCGTGCAAATTAGCTTGATAAGACTAATGAATCAGATCCCCAGAAAGAATAATCTCCTTAAAGATTAAAAATCAGCTTTTAAGCCTGATATTACTCAATCCTTGAGATTGACCTTAAAGATTGAGAATTACAAACTCATGGAATTCAATGATATCTAAACTCGAGCTTGAACGAGAAAATATTTTGATCAAAATTACAAACCGATTTGTTTTCTGAAAACCTATTTTCAATGCGTTCATTACCATTGAACGTAAAATCCTAGGAATTCACCTGGAATTCATTAGGTCACCTGAACTAAATCGGGTGTCAACCGTAAGAACGGTGGTTGCATAGCATGGTCGAAGACAGGACCTTGTGCCAGACCGAAAAATCATAGGATGATCTTTACTATTGCTCCTACAAAGAATAGTACTAGCATCCGACACGTTTATAGACCATAATCAAAAGCATGTCATTAGACATTGCCTTAACAGTTGCTTGTTCATTGCTTTCCTTTACAACCGGACGGTAGTTTACCGAAAGGTAATATACGGAGCAAGTATATTGGATGTGTTGATTTCCTAATACAAGGTTAGCAAGTGGGTAACACAAAACCGCAAGTGTTGAGCTAAAATTTTCAAATCTGAAACCCACAAAACCCACAAAAATATTTTGCAATACCGGTGAAGGGTTATTCCGGAAAACTTATCTAGGGTAAAAGCTAGATTGAATTTTCAAAAGATCAAATATTTTTATAAAGATCCAATTTCCTTAAGGATCTACATTTTAATAGTCATGTGAGACTGTAAACCGCCTTTCAAATGTGCACTTTGCTTTGGAAACCGAAAGTAAATCGGCTATTTGATTACAAGTGTCGTTGACCTAAACCCGAGGCAACTGTGGATGACACACCCACCTTTAACCATGGTTCTATCGTTACTATCATTGTTTATACCGCCATCTCAAAATCACTGATGTATAAAGTGTGAAGAATAAAGAAGTGATTCATGTGATGTATTATATTATTTCAAGTTATGTATTGCTTGAGGACAAGCAACGTTCAAGTGTGGGGATATTTGATAGTGCTCCAAATGAACATATATTTAGTAGCAATATCCTCCCAATATGTAAATTATTTAGTTGTAATTGTCCTATTTTAAGTTGTAATCGTTTATATTAAATAAGTGCGAAGACAAAAGGCGAAAACGACGATTTGAAGACGCAAATGACCAAAAAGTTCAAATGTACAAGATATAATCTAAGTGGTTCAATTTATTGATGAGAAACGTCTAAAAATGACAAGAGTACAAGGTGCGGAACGCAAAGTACACGATATAAAATAATACGCAAGGACGTTCGAAAATCCGGAACCGGGACATGAGTCAACTCTCAACACACGATGCAACGGACTAAAAATTACAAGTCAACTATGCACATAAATATAATATAATATTTAAATAATTCTTAAAATTATTTATATATTATATTTATTTATATATTATGTCGGCAAAGCTAAGATCCAAATTGATGTGAGCTGGAAAATCAAACTCCACGACTCGCGGAGTTTGAAGGCCAAAAACTCCACGACTCGCGGAGTTTGAAAAATCAGAAATCCCTATAAAAGGCCACGAATTCTGCGAGTTTAAATAACATAATAATAATAATACTCCGTAGTATAATATAAATAAATATATATATATATATAATATATATATATATATATATACATATATATATATATACATATATATATATATATATATATATATATATATATATATATATATATATATATATATATATATATATATATATATATATATATATATATATATATATATATATATATTAGTGTTATATTAGATTAGTTTGGGTTATGTAAAAGTTATTTTTACGGGTTTTAAGGTCGGAGCTCTGTTCGTGTACCACTACGCGATAAATAATCAATGTAAGCTATGTTCTCCTTTTTAAATTAATGTCTCGTACTTAAGTTATTATTATGCTTATTTAATACCGAAGTAATCATGATGTTGGGCTAAAAATATTAAAATTGGGTAATTGGGCTTTGTACCATAATTGGGGTTTGGATAAAAGAACGACACTTGTGGAAATTAGACTATGGGCTATTAATGAGTTTTATATTAACTAAACAATACCTTGTTAATTTAATATGCAAACTTATAATTTGACGTATTTATATATAACCACATACACTTGACTGGGTACGGTGGGCGGGATATCTATAAATACCAATAATTATTCATTTTACCGGACACGGAACTGGATTAATAGTTAATAGACTTGTTGAAACAGGGGTGAATTACATTCAAGGGTAATTGGTGTAATTGTTAACAAAGTAGTAAAACCTTGGTTTACATGCAGTCGATAACCTGGTGTATTCATTAAACAAAGTATTAAAACCTTGTTACAATTCGAATCCCCAATTAGTTGGAATATTTGACTTCGGGAATAAGAATAATTTGACGAAGGCTTTCGCTCTTTATATTTGTGACTGATGGACTATTATGGACAAATCCGTATGGACATATTAAATAATCCAGGACAAAGAACAATTAACCTATGGGAATAAACTAAAATCAACACGTCAAACATCATGATTACGGAAGTTTAAATAAGCATAATTCCTTTATTTTCATATTTAATTGCACTTCTAATTATTACACTTTTATTTATTGTCTTTGTATTTAATTGTACTTTTAATTTTCGTACTTTTTAATTATCGTACTTTTTAATTATCGCACTTTTATTTATCAAAATTTCATTATCGTTATTTATTTTACATTTTAAATTAAGTTATATTTATTTTACATTCAGTTTTAACTGCGACTAAAGTTTTAAAATCGACAAACCGGTCATTAAACGGTAAAAACCCCCTTTTATATATTATTAATATAATATATTTTGTACAAATATAATTGTTTAAAAATATAGTGTGCAATAAGCCCGCTCCCTATGGAACGAACCGGACTTACTAAAAACTACACTACTGTACGATTAGGTACACTGCCTATAGTGTTGTAGCAAGGTTTAGGTATATCCCATTTGTAAATAAATAATTAAAACTTGTGTAATTTGTAACGTATTTCGTAGTAAAATATAGTACTATCACGTACCCCCACGCTACCACATCATACACGATTCGTGTGAATTTATACGCGATACGCATATGTTTTATACGATGTGACAAAGCAGTATGTATAAAGACTGAAGTATATTTGAGTTATAGTCTTAATTTTAGCTGAATAATAATACGTATAAATAATAATAATAATTATTTGTAATATATAAATGGGAGTGTTCACTTAAATGTTTCACCTCTAGATCCATGGATTGTTTTGAAATTAAGCTCTATTAAAATGTTTTAGTATAAAACTTTATATTTTTCTTTCGAATATATAAATTTTCAACTAGCTAAATTAAATCTAATTTTCATTTGATCTTATTTAGATAGTTACTATTCCCAAGTATTTAAATTGAGACCTAACCCAGTTTTGACTTTCGCCAAAACCCAAATCATAATGGTTTCCCTTTTTACAATTTCACTATTATATAACTAATGATATTACCCAAACCACCGAACTTTATTTCTAAATTAGTGTTAATAACTTATTCATAAGTTCTTCTAAATCATTTTTTAATGTTGAAGCTTAATTTATAAATAAAAATAACTTTCGTTATTTGAATCTAATAAATTAAGTGACAAGGGTTAACTATCTAAATACATAATAATGGTTCTTTTAATTAGGCTCAATGTTAAAAATACTAAAGTTACATTTTAATTTTTACAAATGATAACAATCCATTTCACTAGGAGCTCTACATCTAAGTAAACACTATGGAAATTTAGCTACTCATTATACTAGGGTAAACATAAAAATACAAGTATATAAACATAATAATAAAGATAAAAATTGATAACGATAATTTTAATAGAATACACTTACGAAAATCTTCACTTTCATTAACTTCAAATGGTAGAAAATTACAATAACAACACCCTTACGCTCGCACAATAATAACCTTAATCACGAACAATACACCCTTAATATTGAAACTATCCTAAATATTGAACTTGAGAATTAATTGGAACTGTACTAAATTATACGAAGTACTAAAAATACAAAGACATAAAAATAATTTAGTTGTGTTGATATCTCTCTCTGCTCTCTATCTTTCTGTGTATCCCTCTGATAACAGTACTCGTATATATTAAAAACTGAGTAGTGGTAGGTGAGGGAATAAATGCTGGTGGATTTCTCTGTAAAACTGGGCAAAGTATACGTATTTTAATAAAAAGTAACCGGCCCATGTGTAGATCCAATCTGAAGTTGGCCAAAACATTACGCGACCCACGTAGATGAGCACACGTTCCGCGTAAGAGCAATAACATTACGCGTTCCGCGTACATAAGTACGCGATCCGCGTAAGAGTAAACGACATTTTTTTTTATTTCTATTTTTGTTCTCTGTTGACCCCGTGTTGACGTATATTGACTTGGAACTTTCATTTGAACTCTTTTTTCTTCGATCATCTTGAACTTGCATTCGGGTAAACGTTATCTCGATATATATTTGGTTTAAATCCGTCATTTATCGTCGTTCCTTCAAACTTTAAGCTCGTGTTTACTTTTGTCATTTTTTTTCTCGTGAATTATGCATTGAATGTCTTCGTAAACGGTAAAAGCCAATGAAATATAAATGATATTGCGTCGAAATATATGTATGTTTAAAGCCATATCAAAATACCCCACACTTGAACGTTGCTTGTCCTCAAGCAATTACATCTTTTAAATAGAATCGGAACATTACATATTTTTCCTTGTCGAAAATTAAATCACACAACACACGCCACACGAAATGAAAACACACGCTATATGGAATAAGTTGGAAATACTACACAATATTTATTGGATCACACGCACACCACACGAAATGAAATTCTGACAACAGAAACAAAGTTGAAACTCGTGATTAAGGTTTAAAAATTTAGATCCTTAGGGAAAATTGGACCTTGTGCAAACGTTTTATGATTTTATAAAATGGCATGCTAGTTTTTATACTAGACACGTTTTTCGGTTTTAACCTCAAATTCCGGTCGAGGGTAACTGAAAACCGTAGTCTCAGTCAGCGATTAGCAAGCTATCCGCCCCCATGATTGAAGTATCATGGAACTTGAAACCGAATATCCAAAAAATGAGTTTACACAATATAGTTCATAAAATAGCATAAGTTTTAGAAGAAACTTATATCGTGTCCAAATATCATCGGTGAACCATAAGTTTGCACACCTCAATTTGTTATGGCATATGTATGTTGACCGCGGTCAAACATAGATGTGGTTGATCTTTACGGAGATCATCCATCTGGGGATTAGATTCATTAGTCTTAAAAGCTAATTTGCAATGTGCCCCCCATTGTACGAGACAGATCCATCTCATGGTTAGAATAACTCTGACCACCAAAAACCCTATTTGATGCTGAGGTGAGGTGGATTTCCAGCCGATGATAGAGATGACTTTTCAAGATTTTTCGTCAACCTACAGCTGTTCTGGACTACATCTTCTAACATAAGTTAGCAAGTGTGTCATTTTGGAAGACTTTACTTCCTTAAAGGATGGACTTGATTCATCCTTTATTACTCGTATCAATGGGATATTCAGGTTTATACATTCCAAAGCAATGATATCTGCAATAACTTCATAGAAACATGTGATAAATAGTTCTAAACATATGGGTTTATAAATTCTGTTATACTTGGTTTTCTTTTATAGGTTTTAATCAAATAAACTTATGTATTTTTAATGTATGGAGACAATAATTTTGATTTTTGACACCTAATCTTTAATTGCTCATAATTACCTTAAAAATTGACTAAATATATTTGTTTAAAAATTTTCAAAATTTTCATAAAAAACACCAAGTTATAAATTCTCGAGAATTTATATATTCCCACCCCACACTTAAGATTATGTAATGCCCTAATTACATAAAATCAGATTAAATGTATAAATTTGAGAGGATAAAAAAATGTAAAGTATTTAGAACTTCCTTTGTTAAGTAATTGGATATTGTAAAATGCTTATCGTATGAACATATCCAATCCCTTTTATCACAATAATACTTTCGTGTTTCGTTATGTCGAATATCTCATCATCGTAAGTACCTGTCAACAAATATGTTAATCACACACAAGATGGGGTTGTACTTTAGTAGTACAAAAATTTTACCCCACACTTAAAATTTTTGTATATATAAAAAAAAGTAAATAATTAACACACCTTAAAAATCATTTTTTTACAAACAAGATACAAAAAAAAAAATAAAAAAAATTTTTTTTACAACTAAAAACTAGAAAAACGGCCATACTGGGCCTCCTTGATTTTCCTCCTCCTGTTGCTGTTGCTGCCGCTGTTCATTTTGGCGTTGTTCCTCGTAAAAACACCGATAGGCATCCTGACTTGCAGCTAGAGCAGCATTGGGATCATAAGGTGGAGGGAGAGGATCACCGGGTGCTTGCCATGGGGTGTATGAAGGAAAGGCTGAGGGTGCGTAAGTCTGTGGGTTAGCTACGTATAGATATGTCTAATGATGTGCCCACTTAAGTTGTGCTCCCTGGCCCCTTTGATCATATCGGATGTTTTCTAAAATATTACCCTGAGCTAGTTGGGTATCCCTTATGTCCCCTAATTGCTGAGACAAACTAGTGTACTGGTTTTCTGATCTCTGTCCCCAATTTTCATATGAGTTTCTTACATCTAAACTTAATGAATTAAACGAATTTTGTAACATATCGAAATCAGAAGTACCTACATTAGACGAACTAGCCTGATCTGGCTGTCTCCGTCTTCTCCTAGTATCTCGCTCAGGTTCATCATCTTCCTCTATAGGAGCGGGAGCAACAACTTCCTGTCGTCTTAAACTACGTACCCCACCCCTCACTTGTATTGCTTTTGCCGTCTTATACACCTCCAATCCTAAAGTTCTAACAGCTTGATCTATCGGTATGATTGGAGGTTCTGATTCACTCGGGTCGAGTTCGAACCAGTTTCCTAAACAAGTGATATAGTGACCCCCTCGACATGTCACTTGACCCTCTAGCACCTTTACCTACATGAGCCAAGAAGTAGGCAACTCCATAGGGTATACTAACAAAAGTCTCCCTATCTCTGATCACATCTAAATACCAAAGGTCAATATAATTAATTTTATCTGTATTTCCAAATGACCTTTGGTTTATTGTGTTCGCTATAAATTTATGAATTATTCTAAACCGAACATCAGTGATCTTTAGGTATGATTCTTGGCCAACCTCATATGTATTTCTACGAGTAAAAGATTGCCAAACTCTCCCAGAATCATAATTACCTGTATATCTAGCTCCAGTAAAAATATACTCCCTAAAACCGGGAGTCAACATCTCCTCGATGGTGTAAATCCCTAATGCGTTAGTCACGTCACTTAGGGACATTCTTCTATCTACCCCACCCAGCCTAAATTGTAGAAAATTAGTATCATCGATAGTTTCTGGGTGTATGCTCATCCTAATGGTAGAATAGAATTCTAAGCACCATTCTTTATAAACAGGACTATTTAAACTAAATAACCTCTCAAAATCATTAAAAACCAAAGTTACCCCAAATTCGTTTGTGAAACTTTGGTTTAAAATCTCCCTTATTTGTGTATCTAAGTTGACCGGTGGTCCTAAGGGAGTCCAATCTACAATGTAAACCGGAGAGGTGTTTCTATGGATCAGAGAAAGTAAGTCCTTAACCTTTTGTACCCGTTGAGGTAAATCATTAGGAAATCTCAGGTTCGGGTGTAAGGTTTGGAGTTGTTGTTCCATTTGTGGTGTTACTTGTTCCTCTTCTTGTTGTTGGTTTACAGCTCTCATTCTAAATAATCCCTGCATAACATTTTAAAACAAGAAAATTGTCCCAATTGGGTGTGTTAATATTAGCAAGGAATCCATATTCGACATACAAGCTTGTTTTCAACGCCACAGGAACCAATAGTTCAACTACAGTTAAAGTTTTACTTCTAAAAATTAAAACAAACAAAAATAAACCAAAAAAATTCATAATCATCAATCAAGTTTCATAAACAAAGTTTAATTCACAAGTGAAAACATTCAATGAACTAAGCATATATAATTTAATTCAATCACATTGCGTGCATTCCAGCTTCCAAATAATCCTTAGCATCATTACAATTTATACTTGATTCATGTCAATAACAAAAATTATCAAATTTAGACTAAAATTAAAATCACAAAATCAAAAAATCAAACTCATGTTCAAAGGTTCTAACTACTATCAAAACAGTTAAAAACATCTAATTATAACCAAAATAACACACTTCAATAGCAATTCATCAATTTTCCCCAATATGTATAAACCCTAACTTTGAAATAATCAATTAAACATCAAATTCTCATGCTAATTGGGTTTAATATCATACTAACAACATAGCTATAGCATTAATCAAGCAAAATTCAACAATAACATGCATTAATTCGGATTAAAGCTATAAAAATAAATAATGAAAAACTTTGAAGAACAAGTGGTAAAATGGGTTTAGGACCCTTACCAATCTATGCATGTTGAAAGATTGAAGAATTGGAGGAGATTGAGAGTGCTTATTTAATTTTTGTAAGTGATTTTTGTGGGTTTTTGGTTTCTCCTTCGTTCACAGCAAAACAAAAAAAAATAAATAAATAAAGTGTGGAGGAAAAAGAGCTGCTCGACCAGATAGGCTTTCTGATTTTCAGAATTACGCGTTTCGCGTAGCTCTACGCGTTTCGCGTAGATATTAATTATACGCATTCCGCGTGGAGTGCTACACGTTTCACGTAAGTGTTAGGACCCTTTTTTTTTAACTTATAATTAATCAAATTTTTAAAATATCTTTTATAAATTTATATTTGTTGTAACGGAAATTTCTGTTGTTATACCTAGTCTTTATGCGTTTATAAATTTTTAAAAATCAATTTATAAAATTTAATTCATTAAAAGTTAAATTTTTAATATTTTTCGAAAACAAATTTAAAAATAAAATAAAACACTCTATATATTTTTTTTTCAAATTTTTCAAATTTTTAATAAAATTAAAAGTTTAACGCTTTAAAATTTTAAAACAAGTACATGAAAAATAAAAATTAAATGAATTTAAAATACACTCTATTTTATATATATATATATATATATATATATATATATATATATATATATATATATATATATATATATATATATATATATATATATATATATATATATACTTTCAAACTAACTAATTTTCAAACTTAAAACTTTGTTTCCTATCAACTAGGTAGAGATAATCTCGGTTGTTACACCTATCATTACCCACGACAAAGTTTATAAGTTATATATTTTTACGGTTATTGATAAAAAAGTATATTTTTAGTAGAAATAATTTTTTTCTTTTGTTTTTATAGTTTACTATTTAAAAGATATCTTATGAATCCAACAAGAAATTTCGTGCAATTTGAAGAACGACAATTCAGTTGTTACACTTAACATTATCGTTTTCAATAAAAACAGGTTGAACTCAAGGTTCATCAATTTTAAATGGTAGACTTTTTTTCTTTCTTTTTTTAATAAGACACACAACAAACAAATACAAATTAAAACACACCAAAACATAAACACAAAAATGCACAAACACACAATTGACGAGAAAAAGAATTAGATTGTGAAACCGCGTTGGCTCGCCTCGTAGTAGAGTCGTACCATTTCGCCCCACATGGCTTCATAGGCGTAACCTCGTTGGTTTAAGAGGTTTTCCTCTGAACATTTAAAAGGCCCTTCTCGGCACAAGGTTACGTGCTCATAATTAGAGTCCGTTCGGTTCTTTGGGCAATTTCCATAATGAGTCGGTTTTCCACATTTTACACACTTGCCCAAATGACGCGCTCGACGCTTCTTAGCTGATTTTGATTTGCCTTTTGCATAGTTTTTTTCATTAAATTCTTGTCTTATTTCTTTTCTCGCCTGATCGCATCTACTCTTTATATTTAATACCACATCTCTCGGTAAAATATTATCGCACATCAAAAAGAAGTGGTTGTAGACATATTGATTGCGCATCTTGAAAATAAAAAAAATAAATAAAAATGAAAGAAAATAAAAAGGTAGAATGGAGGGAGAAGAGTAGTTCTTTAGTGTCTGCTAGGGAAAGACCGAACAAACCCCACTTTTAAAGATAAAAAATAAAGATCGAGAATGGAGTTGAAAACCTTAAAGTTACCCCAAATTTACTTGTCCTTAGGGTAGAAGGTGATTTCGTCTCTTTCCGTAGTGTTGATTCCGTCAAAGTATAACTTGAGTCGATGACCGTTCACCTTGAAAGTTCCACCGTCTTTGCTATATAACTCTGCATATCCAGATGGAAAAACCTGTTTTATTATATATGGCCCAGTCCACCGGGATCTAAGTTTCTCAGGCGAAAACTTAAAACGTGATTGGAAAACTAATACTTTATCCTCTTGTTCGAATTCTTTCCTTTCTTTTAATCGTGCATCGTGCCATCTCTTAGTTTTCTCTTTGTATGTTTTAGAGTTTTCATAAGCTTGTAGTCTTAATTCATCTAATTCATTAAGTTATAAGAATCGGTTTTCTCCGACTTCTACAAGGTCAGTGTTACATTCTCTTAGAGCCCAATATGCCTTGTGTTCAACTTCGACAGGTAGATGACACGCCTTACCATAAATTAATCGGAAAGGTGTAGTACCAATGGGCGTTTTGAATGCAGTTCTAAATGCCCAAAGCGCATCATCTAACTTTCGATGCCAGATTTTAGGATTATTTTTAACCGTTCTTTCTAAAATTCATTTAAGACCTCGATTTTTGTTTTCAACTTGGCCACTCGTTTGAGGGTGGTAAGAAGTTGAGAAACGATGATTAACTCCGTACTTTTTAAGTACTTTCTCGAGTAATTGATTTGTAAAATGAGTTCCACGATCACTGATTAATGCTTTTGGAATCCCAAAACATGAAAATAGGTTTTTTAGGAAGTTCACAACAACACGGGCATCATTTGTGGGTAAAGCTTTTGCTTCGGCCCATTTAGAAATGTAGTCAACTGCCACAAGGATGTATTTGCATTTATTTGATATGGGAAATGGACGCATGAAGTCAATACCCCAAATGTCAAATACTTCACATACAAGAATGCCTTTTTGTGGCATTTCGTCCCTTTTTAAGATGTTATCGGATCTTTGACATGCATCACATGTTTTAACCATGTGGTGTGCATCTTTGAAAATGGTTGGCCAATAAAAAACCGAGTCAAAGACCTTCTTAGCTGTATAGCTAGGTCCGAAATGACCACCGGCTGGGCCTTGATGACAGTGCTCCAATATTTGTTGAGCTTCTTTACCATATACGCATCGGCGGATAACTTGATCCGCTCCTATTCAAAAAAGATTAGGGTTTTCCCAGAAGTAAAACTTTAAATCAGAAAAGAATTTCTTCTTTTTTTGGTACGTTTGGTTTTTAATTAATACTCCTGCAACGAGGTAGTTTGCAAAATCCGCAAACCATGGAACTTCAAATTCGGTTTCTATTCTCATTAGAAACTCATCGGGAAAAGTGTCATGAATAACTGACTCATCTAGTTTTTCTAGGTCGGGATTCTCAAGATGAGACAAGTGATCAGCAGTGAGATTTTCAGCACCCTTTTTATCCTTGATTTCTATATCAAATTCTTGTAAGAGAAGAATCCAACGTATCAATCTAGGTTTTGCATCTTGTTTCTTGAACAAGTACTTTAGGGCTGAATGATCGGTAAAAATAATCGTTTTGGATAACACAAGATATGATCTAAATTTATCAAAAGCAAATACAATTGCAAGGAGTTCTTTTTCTGTAGTCGTATAGTTGAATTGTGCTCCTGTTAGTATTTTACTTGCATAATATATTGGTTGAAATTTGTTATCTAGGCGTTGTCCTAAAACGGCTCCTAGGGCAAAATCACTAGCATCACACATTAGTTCAAATGGTTTGGACCAATCGGGAGATACTATGATAGGTGTATTCGTAAGTTTATCTTTTAGAATGGAGAAAGCTTGTAAGCATTCGTCATTGAAGTCGAATGTACTATCTTTCTCGAGAAGTTTAGTCATGGGTCGAGTGATTTTGGAAAAGTCCTTTATGAATCGTCGATAGAATCCCGCATGACCTAAGAAACTACGAATTCCTTTAATGTTAGTTGGAGGAGGAAGCTTTGAGATTACATCGATTTTAGCTTTGTCTACTTCTATTCCATCTCGAGAAATCTTGTGTCCTAAAACTATGCCTTCCTTCACCATTAAGTGGCATTTTTCCCAATTTAAAACAAGATTTGATTACTCACAACGAATTAACATGCCCTCGAGGTTTGAAAGGCATGAATCGAAGGAGTCTCCAAAAACAGAGAAATCGTCCATAAAAACTTCCATACTTCCTTCTATCATGTCGTGAAAGATTGCCATCATACACCGTTGAAAGGTGCCTGGCGCGTTGCATAATCCGAACGGCATTCGTCGGTATGCGAAGGTACCAAATGGACAAGTAAAAGTTGTTTTGTCTTGGTCATTTGGATCAATGGGAATTTGAAAATAACCAGAGAATCCATCAAGGAAACAATAGTACTCTTTTCCCACTAAACGTTCTAGCATTTGGTCAATATA
This sequence comes from Rutidosis leptorrhynchoides, assembly GCF_046630445.1. Classification (NCBI taxonomy): domain Eukaryota; kingdom Viridiplantae; phylum Streptophyta; class Magnoliopsida; order Asterales; family Asteraceae; genus Rutidosis; species Rutidosis leptorrhynchoides. The sequence continues at coordinate 124,961,692 of NC_092338.1, read as the reverse complement.
AGGAAGTGGGAAATGATCTTTCCTTGTGGCATCGTTTAAACGACGGTAGTCTATACAGACTCTCCAACCAGTAACTGTTCTTGTAGGAACGAGTTCATTCTTATCATTAAGGATGACAGTTGTACCCCCTTTCTTAGGTACTACTTGAACAGGACTAACCCATGGGCTATCGGATGTAGGGTATATTAACCCGACATCAAGTAACTTGATAACCTCCTTTTTGACAACTTCTTTCATGTTAGGGTTTAACCTTCGTTGTCTTTGTACCACGGGTTTAAAATCTTCTTCCATTAGAATCTTATGAGTACAATAAGTGGGGTTAATCCCTGGAATATCTGTTGTTTTCCAAGCAATTGCTTTCTTGTAAGTTTTTAGAACGGACATTAACCTACTCTTTTCGTCATCGGAAAGTTTTGATGAAATTATAACGGGTAATTGTGACGTACCTTGGAGATAAGCATACTCCAAATGTTCTGGGATTTCTTTAAGTTCCATGGTGGGGGGTTCTTCCAAGGAAGATTTTATCCGGAACCTGTTACCATCGGTAATTTCTTCAAAGGGTTCATCTTCCTTGGGAATTTCTTCCTCAACGCAATCTTCATCGATGACTACTTTCAACAATTCCTCAAGTTCAAGCTCTACATCAAATTCATCAGTTTCACTCATTGGGGTGAAGTTCGAGGTGTCTACATTTAGTAATTCTTGCAATTCTTTTTCAACACAACAATCAATAATGTCTATCTTATAACATTCATCATCGGAGGAGATAGGTTGTTTCATAGCTTTATCTATGTTTAAGGTAACTCTATCTTCCCCTACACCTAGACTAAGTTTTTATCTTTAACACGCACAATCGCGTCGGCGGTATTTAGAAACGGTCGCCCTAGAATTAGGGGAACCTTACTATCTTCTTCCATTTCAAGGACAACGAAATCGGCAGGAAAGATTAAGTGATTAACTTTAACCGGTAGGTTTTCGGCAATACCAATAGGATAGTTAAAAGTTCTATCGGCTAGACGTATACACATCCTATGTGATGATCCGGAAATTTCTGACCAAATTTAAACTTAATCTTTGTATGATTAACATTTCCGACACGATAAGCAAAGTCTGTAAAACTGAATCTCAAAATTTTTGAACTATTCAAATACCTTTCGGTTGTTCTCGATGATTCTCGAACAATTATATGTATATAGATACATATATATATATATATATATATATATATATATATATATATATATATATATATATATATATATATATATATATATATATATATATATATATACTATAACTTGAAACCATAACAATGTATTAATTGTTTAATACTGTACATTAAACTTATTGGTTTAACTATTTATTTGAATATATATGATAAGTTGGAATATTTATTGTATGAATAACTTGCGACGTATATTTAAAACGTGTTTATGAATGTTGAAAATATATATTAACTTGGTCATAAAACGATTTGTTATTATATATATATCAACAAATAGCGAGTCAATGATTTATAGAAGTAAATGACCAAAACACTCAAAAGTTTAAGATACACTTTGAATGATATAGTTTATTGATAATTTAAGACTATATTTTGACAAAGGTACGAGTCACAAAACGTAAATTGCGAGTTTTCTAAGCGTACGAAAATGCGTTCGAGAAACCGGAACCGGGACATAAGTCGAGTGACAACGTACGAGTCATCGGAACAAAAATTACAAGTCTACTATGCACATGAATTTAATATAATATATAATTAATTATTTAAATTTTATATATTATATTTAATTATGTCGACAAACAAGAAAATAAAAAATATGTGAGCTGGATCTGATGGCCATGCGATCGCATGTAAAATATGCATAAAACCTATGCGAGTGCATGAGCTCATGCGAGTGCATGAGATTTGCACTAAAATCCCATGCACTCGCATGGGCATCAGAATCAGGAATTATGGCTATAAATACCAGGTTTCTTGCGCATGTTTTTTTACACATATTACTCTGTAAGTATTTATTTATTTATTTATTAATTATTATTATTATTATTATTATTATTATTATTATTATTATTATTATTATTATTATATTATTAAGATTATTATTATTATTAATCTTAATATTTTTAGTAATATTATACATAAAATATTACGATGAGGTCATGAGCGTGTCACTTTCAAAACAAGCTTCAAACGGGATAGAACTAAGGAAATTATGGGTTATAGCTATGGAGGTTATGGGTAATGTTCATAGGTAATGTTCGCAAGTCAAACCTAGTATTTATCATCTCTGTTGCGTCTACGTACTTTCCTGCAATATTGAATCTCAATATTGATACGTGAGCATTCATATCTTATCTTTTATATATTAATAGTGTATACATGTCTAGTGCTCGAGTATATATTTATACATGCTTGTATGCTAAATTTCATCGTTAAACAGTTTATAATGAATCATGAATTAAATACATATATTACTGGTAAAAGGTATATGATATACATGTTTTCGGAAAGCTGGCGAAAAATCAATAACTTTTCATTTAGAAATCGCGTAATTTCGATGAACGAATCAAAAGATATGGTCAACTGAATTATAATTGACGTTAATTGGAATTGCTTTTGAATCTGCAATTAATATTTAAACAACCTGTTTATGAGATTGATAAAATACTACTAGCCAAGTAAATGAATCCTTATATAAGGCACGTCTCGTTTTGTTGAACAATTGTCAAAGTTGACTTTTTGAAATGACTTTTGATAACTTTTGTATGTCGATCTCGAGCATTAGGATTGTGATACACTATAACCCAACCAAGTTTATTAGACATGTATTGACCAACATATGTTCTCTAGGTTGAGATCTACGGTTAATCTTGCATTCCGAGTTACGGTCACTTTTTGATGAATGACCTTATGTGCTGCTAAGGTGAGTTTCATTGCTCCCTTTTTAATTGCTTTTGCAATATATATTTTTGGGCTGAGAATACATGCAATTTATTTTAAACGCAATGGATACAAGTACATACTTAATTCTACACCGAGTTTGAACCGAAAATCCCTTAGCTTTTGTAACTAGTAACTGCCAGTTATAAGAACTGGTGGGCGCGAGTAGTAGTATATGGATCCATAGGGCTTGATATCCCCGTCCGAGCTAGAGCGCTAGCCTTTTAATGGACGTATGCTATTTGAGAAGCGTACACGTTGGTTTACGTGTATTATTAAGATGATTATACAAAGGGTATAAAATATATATACGTTAAGTTTAGTTACCAGGGTGCTCAATTTCGTAGAATATTTTGATAAACGTTTCTGGATGAAACAACTGAAAACTTGTGATTCACCTTTATATACAGATTATGCGCAACATTAAAACTATGAACTCACCAACCTTTGTGTTGACACTTTTAAGCATGTTTATTCTCAGGTTTCTAGAAGTCTTCCGCTGTTTGCTTATATGTGATACAAGCTATGTGCATGGAGTCATACATGCTTTATTCAAGAAAACTTTGCATTCACAAAATCATCACCGTGTATCTTATTTTGACTTCATTGTCAACGGATGTATTATGGTAAACTATTATTTATGATGATTGTCTATATGTAGAAATCATCAAACGTTGAAAACCTTAGAAATTGATATTCATTTATTGTGTACCTTTTGAAAAAAATGCAATGTTTACAAAACGTATCATATAGAGGTCAAATACCTCGCAATGAAATCAATGAATGATGTGTTCGTCCATATGGATTTGGAGCGATCGTCACAGTTGGTATCAGAGCATTGGTCCTAGTGAACCAGGTCTTGAATAAGTGTGTCTAACTGATAGTTGTTAGGATGCATTAGTAAGTCTGGACTTCGACTGTGTCTGCATGTCAAAAGTTTTGCTTATCATTTCTTGTTAGAAATTACCTGTCTATCATCTTAAGTTTAAACACATCTTATTGCATTGATTGCATAGATAGTGTATAGAAAAAATTCATATCTTGGCATATCTATTACAGTAAACTTTGACTGCCATCTTCCAAAAATTTCTCCGTAATTTACGGGATTTTGGTATTATATATACATATGTAAATTATGTATTGAAGAGTACCAATCAAATTCTATAATCTATTTCATATCAAGAATCATCTCTCTAATTATACAAGATGGATCCCGTATTTAGTCCAAATTCTTTAAATTCCGACAGCTATTCCGATATGAATATTCACCTGAACTCTGAAGAAAGTGTAACCGAAATGGATCAACCAATCAGCCATCACCTATTCTGGATGAATTGGGGATGGGTTCGTAGCCTACTTAATCATTGGAGACAAGAAGAAGGTGATCCCTTCCATCCACCACATTCACCTCTTGGCGAAGAACCTGAAGCACTTACCGGCGAACCTATTCGTAATACTATTTTCTCTCTCATTTCCAGAGTATCTCATCATGATTATATACTATCCCATATTATAAATCTTATTTATCCGATCGTCCGAACCACCGATCATCCCGGTATAATAGAAGAAGTCAACGAGCTTCGTGCTCGGGTAGTGGCTTTGGAGAATATGGTGCAAGGGTTACGAACACCAGCAGCAGCACCCGCAGCATAACCGGTACCACCATCATCCACACCAACAGGATCATTACCACCACCAACAACCACATCCGCATCACATGCCTCAACATCACAATTTGTACCTCGGATATCAACATCATACGCACCATAGGTACCAAGAAGTACCAGCAACGACAAACGATGAAGTATGGATTCATAACTTCATCGGAGAAACATTCTACAGCGATTATGTAATTTCTAAAGTTTAGAAATTATCTATTCTAGCCTTAACCCTAAATCAGATAGAGTAGAAACCCTTATCCGAATGGTGTAAGATACAAGCTAGACTTGTTTTACCAACAACATCAACAGTACCTTTAGCCTCACCAGCACAGTCAGTGCTGTCAACATCGTCAGAATCAGCAGCACCTCTAACATCACAAGCTCCGTCAGTTCAAGAAAGCACCGTGGACATCATTACGAGTCAACAACGAGTATATTGTATCAATGAGTTATGAAGTAATAACTCAATTCATCTAAAGAATTTATATTTATATCTTATATATATAAATTTTAAAACCATCATGAATCTTTTCGTACTAAGCTATTACGTGTGAATTTTAAGGGGTAGATACTACTCGGTTAATTCATATTACTAATATGCTATGATGTACATCCTTCGTTAACAACTTAACCATCATTAACTATAAATATCTGTTTTAACTCAATGAATTCCATTTCATAATGAACTTAGTGTATTAATCAATTACATGTTTGATTTTACACTTTTATCTTCGATGTACTCAAAACTTTCTAGAAAACATCATTTATATCTTATGAAGTTCATAAGAATTCCACGAGCATCAACATCCTTCACCAATGAATAAGAATAAATAATGAAGTATTGATTTCATTAGTGAAATACTCCGCGAAGATTATGTAATCCTTAATGTTTTAGAGATTATTCATTCAATTCAAAAATCAAATGAGCTTAATATGATATTAACTCATCAAATCTATATTACATCTGAAGAAAATATACATACATATATTTTCATAAAGACGGTAATAAAAAAATTCTTTTGTACAAAGTATTAATTGTGAAATCTTTAACGGGTAGGTAATACTCGGGAAATATATAAGTTCATAATTAATATGTTATACTGTACATTCTTCAACTTTGATTCAAAAATTATTAACTATGCTCACAGCGATATACAATCATTTCCATACAAATTCAATTACATATTCTGATTTTGAAAAATCAGAATTCAAGCCAAGATTTAACAGAAAACATCACTCTTAGATTCTTACATCTTTCAAATGCTATACTTTGACTTCAAAACTGTGCTAGAACATCACTTCTATTCATAAACCCAGAAAAAAAAAGAAAAAAAAATTTGTATCGTTCAAAATTCTAGAATATCATATGTATCTTGACAATTACAATCTTCATGCAAACCCTTCAAACTTTTGAAAACACCTCGGATTGATAACCAACGATTCGGTTATGATAACTTTGAATGCTGATGAAGCAGCAAAAACTGTAAACGACCTTAACAGCCAAAAGTTTGATGATAAAGAATAGTGTGTTGGCAAAGCTCAGAAAAAGAGAAGCTTTAGAACTGGAAAACGGATTGAGCAAAGTATGAAGGAGGCTGTGGATAAATCACAAAGACTAAACCTGCCTTCAAAGAATCCAAATTATTCAGTATCTGTTGAAGCCATTAACGAATACCTTGCTTCCGAATCTAAACCCTTGCGGACAATATTCTTCATCATCCTCTGATATTAGAAATTCTAAGATATCATCGTATCTTTCATTATAAATATCCTCCATATTTCTGTAGATAATTCCATAATCATTCTTATCGGAAATCAATTTTCTCCTTGCAATATCTGTGTAACATTATAAAAGAAACTATTTTAGTTTCTAAATTCTGAAACCTTCGAGTTTAAAATATGAATATTTTTGAAGTGGTGTTGGGAACTGAAGCATGAGTTAGTATAATATAATGACACTTGATCAACGTGATTATATTACAGTAAGTCATGCTGAGTTTCTAATGGAACGTGATAAAGTTTCACAGATCAAACCCTCATTATAAACCATGTTACATAACTCTTACATTCTATTTAACCTCTAAACTATCAAGAAAATATTTTCTTAATGATTCGGTCTTTTTCGAGGTATTCTTGTAATTTGACAAGTCAGATGGTGTTATTACCGTTTTTTTAGAATATTAATTATGTTCATTCCAAAATTCATACCTACGAATTCTGGACCATTATTCGCTTGATTTAAAGTCGGGAAGATAAAACAAAAGCATGAAGCTTCAAAATATCAATGGGAGTATATATAAATCACAGTAAATTGGAAAGAGTATTAACTGTGGATGTCAATGATTATGGAAAGATAGAAGCAGAGACATCGAAATATAAGGGAAGATATAAAACCCAACAACCACCCAGAAATTACAAACCGTGTATATCAATGCGTATAGTAATATAAAGACACGGGAGAATGAAAAACACTATAACCCCAAGGTAATGGTAGAAGAAAATAACTTCCTCCGGTGATAGATGAAAAAGAAGAATGACAGATATGAAAGTTAGGAGTATATCAAGAATCAGAACTGGATGAAGCATTTTTACAATCTTTTGAAAATAGGAAATGAGGAAGAAGATGTAAGAGTGATGAAAATAATGAAACGGAAGAGGTCAATTTATAGCGAAATATCAAACATAGCAATCGAGGCAAATTACGCATTTAATCAAAAGAAATCTTAATTTCCTTAAATTCCGAAGAATCAAATCTTATTTAGATTATGAAGATTTTCTATTCCTTAAATTACGGAAATCAATCATTAATACGTCAAGAGTTAAGACGAATCTCTATTCTTCATTTCACTCTTTTACGATAACTTCTCTCATACGCTTCGAATAATCGGATTATTTTATCCATATTATTTAACGGTGATAAAACTCTATTTATCAACACATATACGGCATGAAAACATTTTTATTGTTAGTCATGACGACCTCACTCAAATTTCGGGACGAAATTTCTTTAACGGGTAGGTACTGTGATGACCTGGAAATTTCTGACCAAATTTAAACTTAATCTTTGTATGATTAACATTTCCGACACGATAAGCAAAGTCTGTAAAACTGAATCTCAAAATTTTTGAACTATTCAAATACCTTTCGGTTGTTCTCGACGATTCGCGAACAATTATATGTATATAGATACATATATATATACTATAACTTGAAAACATAACAATGTATTAATTGTTTAATACCGTACATTAAACTTATTGGTTTAAATATTTATTTGAATATATATGATAAGTTAGAATATTAATTGTTTGAATAACTTGCGACGTATATTTAAAACGTGTTTATGAATGTTGAAAATATATATTAACTTGGTCATAAAACGATTTGTTATTATATATATATCAACAAATAGCGAGACAATGATTTATAGAAGTAAATGACCAAAACACTCGAAAGTTTAAGATACACTTTGAATGATATAGTTTATTGATAATTTAAGACTATATTTTGACAAAGGTACGAGTCACAAAACGTAAATTGCGAGTTTTCTAAGCGTACGAAAATGCATTCGAGAAACCGGAACCGGGACATAAGTCGAGTGACAATGTACGAGTCATCGGAACGAAAATTACAAGTCAACTATGCACATGAATTTAATATAATATATAATTAATTATTTAAATTATATATATTATATATATTATATTTAATTATTTCGACAAACAAGAAAACAAAAAATATGTGAGCTGGATCTGGCGGCCATGCGATCGCATGGAAAATATGCATAAAACCCATGCGAGTGCATGAGCTCATTCAAGTGCATGAGATTTGCACTAAAATCCCATGCACTCGCATGGGCATCAGAATCAGGAATTATGGCTATAAATACCAGGTTTCTTGCGCATGTTTTTTTACACATATTACTCTGTAAGTATTTATTTATTTATTTATTATTATTATTATTATTATTATTATTATTATTATTATTATTATATTATATTATTAAGATTATTATTATTATTAATCTTAATATTTTTAGTAATATTATACATAAAATATTACGACGAGGTCATGAGCGTGTCACTTTCAAAACAAGCTTCAAACGGGATAGAACTAAGGAAATTATGGGTTATAGCTATGGAGGTTATGGGTAATGTTCATAGGTATTGTTCGCAAGTCAAACCTAGTATTTATCATCTCTGTTGCGTCTACGTACTTTCCTACAATATTGAATCTCAATATTGATACGTGAGCATTCATATCTTATCTTTTATATATTAATAGTGTATACATGTCTAGTGCTCGAGTATATATTTATACATGCTTGTATGCTAAATTTCATCGTTAAATAGTTTATAATGAATCACGAATTAAATACATATATTACTGGTAAAAGGTATATGATATACATGTTTTCGGAAAGCTGGCGAAAAATCAATAACTTTTCATTTAGAAATCGCGTAATTTCGATGAACGAATCAAAAGATATGGTCAACTGAATTATAATTGACGTTAATTGGAATTGCTTTTGAATCTACAATTAATATTTAAACAACATGTTTATGAGATTGATAAAATACTACTAGCCAAGTAAATGAATCCTTATATAAGGCACGTCTCGTTGTGTTGAACAATTGTCAAAGTTGACTTTTTGAAATGACTTTTGATAACTTTTGTATGTCGATCTCGAGCATTAGAATTGTGATACACTATAACCCAAACAAGTTTATTAGACATGTACTGACCAACATATGTTCTCTAGGTTGAGATCTACGGTTAATCTTGCATTCCGAGTTACGGTCACTTTTTGATGAATGACCTTATGTGCTGCTAAGGTGAGTTTCATTGCTTCCTTTTTAATTGCTTTTGCAATATATATTTTTGGTCTGAGAATACATGCAATTTATTTTAAACGCAATGGATACAAGTACATACTTAATTCTACACCGAGTTTGAACCAAAAATCTCTTAGCTTTGGTAACTAGTAACTGCCAGTTATAAGAACTGGTGGGCGCGAGTAGTAGTATATGGATCCATAGGGCTTGATATCCCCGTCCGAGCTAGAGCGCTAGCCTTTTAACGGACGTATGCTATTTGAGAAGCGTACACGTTGGCTTGCGTGTATTATTAAGATGATTATACAAAAGGTATAAAATATATATACGTTAAGTTTAGTTACCAGGGTGCTCAATTTCGTAGAATATTTTGATAAACGTTTCGGGATGAAACAACTGAAAACTTGTGATTCACCTTTATATACAGATTATGCGCAACATTAAAACTATGAACTCACCAACCTTTGTGTTGACACTTTTAAGCATGTTTATTCTCAGGTTTCTAGAAGTCTTCCGCTATTTGCTTATATGTGATACAAGCTATGTGCATGGAGTCATACATGCTTTATTCAAGAAAACTTTGCATTCACAAAATCATCACCGTGTATCTTATTTTGACTTCATTGTCAACGGATGTATTATGATAAACTATTATTTATGGTGATTGTCTATATGTAGAAATCATCAAACGTTGAAAACCTTAGAAATTGATATTCATTTATTGTGTACCTTTTGAAAAGAATGTAATGTTTACAAAACGTATCATATAGAGGTCAAATACCTCGCAATGAAATCAATGAATGACGTGTTCGTCCATATGGATTTGGAGTGATCGTCACATCCTAGTTGGTTTTAGATCACCTAGGTTTAGTTTTAAGTACAAGGAGTGTGGCATAAGATTGATACTTGCGCCTAAGTCAGCTAATGCATTGTACATTACTGAATCTCCCATCAGACACGGAATAATGAAACTACCAGGATCTCTGAGTTTCGGTGGCATCTTTTACTTTTGCAAAATTGCTGAGCATTCCTCATTGAGGAATGTAGTTGAAACTTCTTCATATTTACCTTTATCGGCTATGAGATCCTTGATAAACCTTCCATAATTTGGCATACCCGCAAGAACATCTACAAGTGGTACATTGATACAAATTACCTTAATCATTTCGGCAAACTTGTTGTACTGTGCTTGTAATTTATCTTTCTTCAAACGTTGTGGATATGGAATTGGATGTTTGTATTCTTTTAATGGTGGTTGAGTTTTAGGTGCGCTTGTGGTTGGCACTTTATCCTCTTCCACGGAAGGATCTTTTTCATTTGGAATTGGAATAGAAATAGGCGCATGAGGCTTTGGAACATCTAGGTTAACGGTTAACCCACTTCTCGTAGTTATGGAATTTACTTGCTCATTCCTTGTTTGACTGTTGTTGGGATTCACTTGAGTATTTGAGGGAAGAGCGCCTGACGGTCTCTCTGATAGTAATTGTGAGATCCTTCCAACATCTCTTTCTAAATTCTGTATCGTAGCTTGTTGATTTCGAATTTGATGAGTTTGAAGTTCCGTAGTTTGCTCGTGCTTAACCATAAAATCTCTCAAAAGATCTTCTAAACCGGATTTCTTCTCGGGTTGTGGTTGTATAGGTACTTGTGGTTGTGGTTGATTGTGTTGGAAATTATTTTGGTAATTTCGTTGAGGTTGATTTCGGTTGTTTAGGTGATTGTAACCCGGTGATGCATTTCTTTGATTTTGATTTGAGAAATTCCGGTTATTTTGGTAAACCGGATTTCCTCCTTGGTAATTATTGTTTGAACCTGAAGGTCATCCTATTTGATAGCTGTTGATAGGAGGATATTTCCGATTCATTACCTCAACCGCCGAAAAATCATTGAAATTCATTTAACCTTTTCGTAAGTAACCTAAGAAATTCGCTTGCTCTTCCATTGTTGTTTGATCACAATCTCTAGTAAGGTGAGGACCTTGGCACAATTCACACCATACCCTAATAGCATGCATTTCCTTGGTTACCTTCTCAATTTGCCTTGCTTGATTTGCCATTTGAACTTTTAAAGCAGCGATTTCATCGTTGTTTTCAATACTAGCAACAGTTGTTGATCTAGAGAACTCCATATCTTGATGCCAATTATGAGAATGTGCTGCTATATCGGCAATGATTGTGTGCACTTCTTCGGGCATTTTTTCATGATTGATCCTCCTGCTGCAACATCTATATCCTTTCGAGTAGCCACATTGATTCCTTTATAGAATATTTGGACTTTTTGGAATGTATTCAAACCTTGTTGAGGACATACCCTAAGCATTTTATTGAATCGGGTCCAAGCTTCATAAAGAGTTTCATTAGGCTTTTGCTTGAAGTGATTTATATCACTTTGCAACTTTGCTGCTTTTGAAGCAGGGAAGAACTCTGACAAAAACTTGTCCATCATATCATTCCAGTCTTCGATATAACCTTCTGGTAATGAGTCTAGCTAATCTCTTGCATCATCTTTTAACGACCATGGAAAGATTTTTAAACATGCGTCTTCATCGGAGACATCTTTGATCTTGAATAGCTTGCAAATGCTTACAAACTTACGAAGATGCTCGTTAGCATCCTTATTTGGAGCTCCACCGAATTGGCATGTATTAGTCACCATGTGAAGAAATTGACCCTTTATTTCAAAGCCGTCAGTCATCGTAGGTTGAATAATTGCGTGATCTTGACCTGTTCTTGTTGCCTTCATTAATGCATCCATCGTTTGATTTGTAGCAGCCATCTCTTCTTCTTCTTTAATAACTGGTTCTATGATTGGTTGAATAACTGGTTCAGAGTTAGAATCCAATGAAAGTGATTCTAAACCCTCAGCGAGAGACCCTACTTCTTGAGCTCTTAAACGTTCGTGAAATTCCCTTTCGGGTTCAGGATATGAAGGAGTTAAATCAGTGTTGGAAGAACGTAAATTCATGCATTAATTTCTATTATGCAATCACAACACCAAAAGCTTTTCTAAGAATTGAATTCCTTCAAAAAGGATCAAATAACATAAAAACAATGATAAAAACCTTTAAACAAACAGATTTTCCTTCTGATTTTGCTCACGTTACGAATAGCCAAAAGATGCAGCAGAGGGGCAGGATTCGTTTGGTCTCAATATAATTGGGTACTGTTTGGCTCCAATAACCCAGTCCACGTACAAATCCAACTATTACTACGAATCAGAAAAATTATCTATTTATTTAACTGCCAACTCCCCGGCAGCGGCGCCAAAAAGTTGATGTGGTAAAACTATACCTTTATTTATGAACGGATTTGAGCGATTTTGTTACACGAATTGTTTTATTATATATATATGGTGTTTTAATTAATTCTTGTTGATTTCACACATATATAGGCAACTAGTCCTATCCGCGTAGTTTAGTTTTATAGGAAAATCCGATTCGTTCCACAGGGAGATGGAGTGTTTAATGGTTTTTAATAGTCTTTGAAGTTAAACTAATTTAAAGGGGGTTTTAGATTAGGAATTATATAATATAACAATAACAATAATGAAAAATAACTTAATGTGCTTACTTTATAAATAAAATTACAAGATTACATAATTTATAATCATTAACTTAAAAGTGAACTAAATGAAATTATACTATTTATGATAAAACAATTGCATTATTGAATAATAATAATAACTTGTAATAAAACTAAATGATTAGGAATTTGTTTTAACCAATAAAATAAAATACAAATTATTTAAATTAACTAAATAATAATAATAAATTTTAATTAAATTAAAGATGAATTAAAGAGAATTATCATAATTATACTAATGATAAATTAAATACTTTAAAAGTAATAATAAAGATTTTAATTAAAACTTGGAATTTAATAAAATACGTAACAGTTCTGGTATTACACTTACGCGTTTCACGTAGGCATATACGCGTTCCGCGTATATTTTGGAGATACACGATTCGTGTGAATTTATACACGATACGCGTATGTTTTATACGATGTGACAAAGCAGTATGTATAAAGACTGAAGTATATTTGAGTTATAGTCTTAATTTTAGCTGAATAATAATACGTATAAATAATAATAATAATTATTTGCAATATATAAATGGGAGTGTTCACTTAAATGTTTCACCTCTAAATCCACGGATTGTTTTGAAATTAAGCTCTATTAAAATGTTTTAGTATAAAACTTTATATTTTTCTTTCGAATATATAAATTTTCAACTAGCTAAATTAAATCTAATTTTCATTTGATCTTATTTAGATAGTTACTATTCCCAAGTATTTAAATTGAGACCTAACCCAGTTTTGACTTTCGTCAAAACTCAAATCATAACGGTTTCCCTTTTTACAATTTCACTATTATATAACTAATGATATTACCCAAACCACCGAACTTTATTTCTAAATTAGTGTTAATAACTTATTCATAAGTTTGTCTAAATCATTTTTTAATGTTGAAGCTTAATTTATAAATAAAAATAACTTTCGTTATTTGAATCTAATAAATTAAGTGACAAGGGTTAACTATCTAAATACATAATAATGGTTCTTTTAATTAGGCTCAATGTTAAAAATACTAAAGTTACATTTTAATTTTTACAAATGATAACAATCCATTTCACTAGGGGCTCTACATCTAAGCAAACACTATGGAAATTTAGCTACTCATTATACTAGGGTAAACATAAAAATACAAGTATATAAACATAATAATAACGATAAAAATTGATAACGATAATTTTAATAGAATATACTTACGAAAATCTTCACTTTCATTAACTTCAAATGGTAGAAAATTACAATAACAACACCCTTACACTCGCACAATAATACCCTTAATCATGAACAATACACCCTTAATATTGAAACTATCCTAAATATTGAACTTGAGAATTAATTGGAACTGTACTAAATTATACGAAGTACTAAAAATACAAAGACATAAAAATAATTTAGTTGTGTTGATATCTCTCTCTGCTCTCTATCTTTCTGTGTATCCCTCTGATAACAGTACTCGTATATATTAAAAACTGAGTAGTGGTAGGTGAGGGAATAAATGCTGGTGGATTTCTCTGTAAAGCTGGGCAAAGTATATGTATTTTAATAAAAAGTAACCAGCCCATGTGTAGATCCAATCTGAAGTTGGCCAAAACATTACGCGATCCGCGTAGATGAGCACACGTTCCGCGTAAGAGCAATAACATTACGTGTTCCGCGTACATAAGTACGCGATCCGCGTAAGAGTAAACGGCATTTTTTTATTTTTATTTCTATTTTTGTTCTCTGTTGACCCCGTGTTGACGTATATTGACTTGGAACTTTCATTTGAACTCTTTTTTCTTCGATCATCTTGAACTTGCATTCAGGTAAATGTTATCTCGATATATATTTAGTTTAAATTCGTCGTTTATAGTCGTTCCTTCAAACTTTAAGCTCGTGTTTACTTTTGTCATTTTTTTCTCGTTAATTATGCATTGAATGTCTTCGTAAACGGTAAAAGCCTATGAAATATAAATGATATTGCGTCGAAATATATGTATATTTAAAGCAATATCAAAAATACTATTAAATACGATACAATTTTACACAAGTTATTTATTTATTTATAGAGTGGATATACCTAAACCTTGCTACAACACTATAAGCAGTGTACCTAAAGTAGTGTAGTTTTTAAAAAGTCCGGTTCGTTCCGCAGGGAGCTAGCCAAGTTTAACGCTATATTTATTTTAAACCATATTTGTATAATATATATATATATATATATATATATATATATATATATATATATATATATATATATATATATATATATATATATATATATATAAAAGTAATATTATTATTATTATTATTATAATAAAAAGGGGGTTTTACCGTTTAATGACCGGTTTGTCGATTTTATGTCTTAAGTGGCAATTAAAACCTAATGTAAAATATTAAATATACAAATGACTTAATTTAAAGCGTAAAGTAAATAACGATAATAAAAGTGCGATTATTTAAAGTGCGATAAATAAAATGACGATAAATAAAAAGTACGATAATTAAAAGTGCGATAAGATATAAAATAAAGGAATTACGCTTATTTAAACTTCCGTAATCATGATGTTTGACGTGTTGATTTTAATTTATTACCATGGGTTAATTGTCCTTTGTCCTGGATTATTCGATATGTCCATACAGTTTTGTCCATAATAGTCCATCAGTCATAATTATAAAGTAAGAGATTCTTTGTCAAATTATCCTTATACCCGAAGTCAAATATTCCAACTAATTGGGGATTCGAACTGTAACAAGGTCTTAATACTTTGTTTAATGAATACACCAGGTTATCGACTGCGTGTAATCCAAGGTTTTACTACTTTGTTAACAATTACACCAATTACCCTTGAATGTAATCTACCCCTGTTTTAATGAGTCCACTAACTATTAATCCATCCCCGTGTCCGGTAAAATGAAAAATAATTTATATTTATAAATATCCCGCCCACCGTACCCGATTAAGCGTATGTGGTTATATATAGATACGTCAAATTGTAACCTTTATATTAAATTAACGAGGTATCGTTTAGTTAATATAAAGCCCATTAATAGCCCATTGTCTAATTTCCACAAGTGTCGTTCTTTTGTCCAAACCCCAATTATGGTACAAAGCCCAATTACCCAATCTTAATAATTAGCCCAACATCACGATTACTTCGGCTTAAATAAGCATAATAATAACTTAGCTACGAGACATTAATTTAAAAAGGTTGAACATAACTTACAATGAGTATTAATAGCGTAGCGTTACACGGACAGAATTTCAACTTACAAACTTACAACATTCGCTAACATAACCTTATTATTATTAAACTTTAATATTAAAATTATAATTAAAAAATAATATATATTTAAGAGAGTGAGAGATAGAAAATATATGGTGTACCCAATTTGTCAGAAAACTCGTTCAATTTATAGACTTGTCCATGTACAGTAACCCATGCGATCGCATGGGTTTAGGCCTTCATGGCCATTCGATCGCATGGCCAGCTGTTCCAGCTCACATTGAGTTTTAAACGTGGGCTGCGCGTATTTATTTAATATATAATATAATATATATAATTTTATATAATTAATTATATATTATATTATATTCTTGTGCATTGTTGACTTGTAATTTTAGCTCCGTTGCGTCGCGCGTTGATAGTTGGTTCATGTCCCGGTTCCGGATTTTCGAACGTCCTTGCGTACAATTTAATATCTTGTACTTTGCGTTTTGCGGCTCGTACTCTTGTAACTTTTAGACGTTTCTCATCAATAAATTGAACCATTTGGATTGTATTTTGTACTTTTGAGCTTTTTGGTCATTTGCGTCTTCAATTCGTCGAATCTGTCTTTTGTCTTCACCTTTTATTATTTAAACGAATATCACTTGTAAATAGAACAATTGCAACTAAAAGCTTGTCTTTCTTGAGGGATAATGCTATGAAATATGTGTTCGTATTTAGCATTATCAAATATTCCTACACTTGAGCATTGCTTGTCTTCAAGCAATATAGAACTTGAATATAACTTTACTAGAATCACTTCTTTATTCTTCACACTTTGTACATCAGTGATTTTAATACAGTGGTATGAACAATGGTAGTAACAATGTGATTTACAGTCCCACATGACTATAAAAATTTAGATCCTTTAAGGAAATTGGATCTTTATAAAACTTTTGATCTTTTGAAAATTCAATCTAGCTTTTACCCTAGATAAGTTTTTCGGAATAACCCTTCACCGGTGTTTGCAAATTGTTTTTGTGGGTTTTGTGGGTTTCAGATTTGAAAATTTTAGCTCAAAACTTATGGTTTTGTGTCACCCACTTGCTAACCTTGTATTGGGAAAGCAACACGTCCAGTTTACTTGCTCCGTATATTACCTTTCGATAAACTACCATCCAGTTGTAAAGGAAAGCGTTGAACAAGCAACTGTTAAGGCAATGTCCCGTGACATGCTTTTGATTATGGTCTATATCGTTTCGGATGCAATTACTATCCTTTGTAGGAGCAATAGTGAAGATCACCCTATAGTTTTTCAGTCTGGCACAAGGTCCTGTCTTCGACCATGCTATGCAACCACCGTCGTTACAGTTGACACCCGATTTGGTTCAGGTGACCTAATGAATTCCAGGTGAATTCCTAGGATTTTACGTTCAATGGTAATGAACGCATTGAAAATAGGGTTTCAGAAAACAAATCGGTTTGTAATTTGATCAAAATATTTTCTCGTTCAAGCTCGAGTTTAGATATCATCGAATTCCATGAGTTTGTAATTCTCAATCTTTAAGGTCAATCTCAAGGATTGAGTAATATCAGTCTTAAAAGCTGATTTTTGATCTTTTAAGGAGATTATCCTTTCTGGGGATCTGATTCATTAGTCTTATAAGTTAATTTGCACGGTGCCTCCCCCCATTGTACGAGACAGATCCTCTCATGGTTAGGATAAGTCTGACCACTTGGCGACCCTGTTTGATGCTGAGGTCTGTAGATTTCTAGCTAATTTTCGAGAAAACTTTTTAAGGTTTTTCGTAGACTCTACAACTGGTCTGGACGACAACTTCCTATCTTTATCAAGAAGCGCGTGTCTTTTTCTCGGAAGACTTTACTTCCTTTTAAATTCCATTTATATTACAATAAACTGCGTAAAACTGATTAATATCATTTAAAACAAAAGTATTTTCAATTATTTGTACAAAAATATGTGATATATGTTCTAAAAAACTTGGTAAATTTTTTCCACACTTGGCTTTTATTTTCCTTTCTTTGCCTTTTTTTTATCCTCTATTCCATTTTAAATGAATTCAAACATTTTGGGTTGTTTCTCAATTTATGTCCTTTCCGAGGTAACAATAATTTCGGTGTTAACACCTAGTTTTATCGTTCATAAATATGTATAAACATGATTTTGAATTCATTTATTTAAAAAATTTTAGAAATTTTACTAGAAGTGGGTAGTCAGTATATAAGACTAGGGCTGTTCTTTATTATCAGGGAGCACTAGATTCTAATACAACTACTGCGTTACTAGTATTTTTAATGGTAACCAAGTGTTTAAATTAAAATTTTTTAAAAATCTGAAAGAATTTAACCCCTTCTCACACTTAAGATCTTGCAATGCCCTCATTTGCAAGAAATCAGTAGCAATTTAAATTATTGAGGGTGATTAGCGTAGAAAAATGATAAAATTTTACCAAAGTTTCCAAACATATTGTTGTTTGTGTTGAATGATAAATGGTGCACATCATTTGTTCATTCCGTCTGTTGTTACATCACACTTGTTTGTATTTTTGTCGTCAAAATTAATAGCTTTTGCTGAACTTAATGTCAGTCTTTGAAAATGCGCTGTTTTACCCTGTTTTATACATGAGATAAAATACATACAATACAAATATAAACATGCAAGGTAATTTGAAATGGGACTTAATATCCCACTTTCAAATTACAAAAATAAAATATTAGTACAAAATAATAAAAATATTAAACATTACATTAAAGTATCAAAAATGTTAAATGTTTAGCATAAATAGTTAAAAATAATAAAAGAGAAGACATCACCAATGGAACACTATTGATTTGGATAAGGGTTCCAGTTCATATCATCGTTCGAGTTCCATGGTTGGTGATAGGTGTTCTGGTAGGCTTGATTGGGGTCATACAGGTCATACGGTAGTCGCATGTCGGGCTGATGCGGTGGATAGTAAGCAGGCCGAGTCGGGATGTAGTTATTTGGTACCTGATATGATAGCTGGCTCATGATTTGGTGCTGATGAACTTGCCAGCTATCATGTTGGCGTCGCCTGGAAGTCTCATACTCATTCGCGACTTGCCACTGCTCATACCGACGATGCCTATCCTCATTAGTCATTTCTACCTCATCTATACGCTGGAAAACGTCAGTAGCACTATCCCTAATGTCATCCCTAATGTCATCCGCTTCCTCCATTTTCTCATCCGAACCCCTCTCTACCTGTGGATGGCGGCCCTGATATGGTATTGTCTGATTGCGTCTCCTAGTCAATACCTTTGCACCTTGATAGACTTGCACACCTAAAGTCTCGTCCTGTTCCCTACATACCATCATCGGACCCCCTTGATCCCTATCTACACCTAAATACTCTCCAATGAGAGTAACAAAAATGCCTCCTCCTATTATTCCCCCTTCCTGTATTCCTTCCACCATTTTGGACAGATAAAAACCAACACAGTAGGGGATATTAACAAAGCTTCTAGTGTCTCGAATGCACTTAAGGTAAAATAAATCGTGTAAGGTCATTTTCTCCTTGTTGTTACCTCTTTGTGTAATCGAATTTGCTAAGAATCTATGTATTATACGAAGCTCGGCTTTATTAATATCTAAATAGGAGTGTCTTCCTCTCCGCGTAAACACATTAAAATTTGACATACGCCTCCAAATGGCATTAGCGTCAAAATTTCTATCTACCCGCTCACCATGATAAATCAAATTTGTACAATCAGGTGATAGTAATTCAGCGGGGGTGTAAATCTGTAAAGCCCTGGCCATGTCCAGCATGGACATCCTGTACATCCTACGGCCAAGTAAAAATCTAAGAAAACTCTTATCGTCTAACCTATCTACATCTTTATTAAAAGCTATAGTACACATTAGCTCAACACACCACTCTTTATATATAAGCCTACGAGTGGTAAATAAATGTTCCCAATCAGTAAAAGAAGAGATGCCATACCTTTGGATTAGATGCTGCCTAACTGGGTTAGCTAGGTGGACCCTTTCCAAAGGCTCCCAATCTATTACCCTTGGAACTTCTACATTTTTGGTCTAAAGCTTAAATTTGTTACTTTGATACGTCGGGTAATCTCTCCAACTTCTATCAATCCTTAAATTGGGATGCAACTGTTCTTCATGAATTGTTGGGTGTTCTATTATATGGTGAACGGGAAATACTACGTAGGTAATAAAAAATTGTGGCTCCGGCTCATAGTATGGCACGTGTTGATCATAATATTGTTGTTGTTCAGGTTGGTGTTGTGATGACCCGGAAATTTCCGATCAAATTTAAATCTTACTCTTTATATGTTTCCGACACGATAAGCAAAAATCTGTAATATTGAGTCTCGAAAGTTTTGAAACTATATTCATGTAAACAATTACCCTTTGACCATGCCTGACGATTCACGAACAATTGTATATAAATATAAATGTAAATAAATATATAAATATAAGTATTAGTGTATATGTAGTATTTTTGAATAAATAAAAATACACTTTAAATAATTGGAATTAAAAATGTAAAATAATAATAACTAAGTATTACTAAAATAAATATATATGATATAAAACTATATATGATTCTTATTAATAATTATTTATAAATTTATAAATATTCAACATATGTTATCATTTAATATATATTATATAATTTGTAAATATGATATAATTAATAAACTGTAACATTAATACTCTAAATGTAATTACAAGTTGAAAATATATTAGTATAATATTAGTATTACTTTTAATATCAATATCAGAATTATTAATATCATTAATCTAATATGAAATAGAATACATATAACTTGTTATATTTTAGATATCACTTGTAGTATTATTAGATATTATTATCAATAATAAGAATTATTAGTTTTATTATAAATTAATATTATTATTATCATACTTTGTAGTAACAATATAAATATTATGAAAATAAGTATTAATAATATTATTGTTGTAAATGTTATAGATACTGTTATTATCAATAATATTAATATTATTACTATTGTAAATAATATTTAATATTGTTAATAATATTGAGAGTATTATTATAATAGTCATATTTTATTAATTACTTAGATTAATTATATTATATAGATAATGTAGGTGCATATATATATATATAAAAAAACAGATATATCCATATGAATATATACAGATACGTATTTGAAATCAGTATTACATACAGATATGTATTATATACAGGTATATACAAATAAATACTTTTAAATAGAGATTTTATTCAACTAATGACGTATTTGGTTTCAGAGATCACTTCAATCTGTTGTTGATATTTTTTTTATATAAAAATTGTACAAATCAGTGTTAAATCACCAAATAGATTCAAATTCTGTTAGCCTTCATAATCAGATAGTACACTATTTTTGTTTCCTGTCTGTTAAATGAAAAAGTTGGATTCAATTGTCAATACCAAACAAGAAGGACTCAATCATCTGTACTAGTATCAATTATACAAATACTAACTATATATAATGCTATCATTAACTGCATTTCGAAAATTAAAAAAAAAAATCGATATTTTTGAGGATATTTTCATAAATATTCTCGTCCGAAATTATATACCTCTTCGTGCTTCCTGTGTATCATTATATCGGAAACATTCAATAGAAAATTTAGTATCGAAAAGCAGATTATGTGAAACTATGAAGAAAGCCGTGGACAAATCACAAAGAATAAGTTTGACTTCAAAGAATCCAAATGATTCAATGCCTGCTGAAGTCTTTAGCGAATATCTTGCTCCTTACCCTAAACCCTTGCGGACAATAGTCTCCATCATCCTCTGATCTTAAATATTCAAAGATATTATTGTATCTTTCATTATAAATATCCTCGATATTTCTGAATATATTTTCATAACTAATCTTATCTGAAGTTATTAATCTCTTCGTGCTATCAGTATTACATCATATAGAAACTGTTAGTTTCTATATTCTGTAAACTTTCGAACTTAAAATATGAATGTTATTGAAGTAATGTTGGGAACTGAAGCATGAGTTAGTATAATATAATGACACTTGATCAACGTGATTATATTATAGTAATTCATGCTGAGTTTCTAATGGAACGTGATGATTCACAGTACCATCATCATGTGCCATTTACACTACTTTTGCATTCTACTCAATCTCTAGACATATTAAGAGCATATCTTCTTGATAGTTCTATCTTTTCGGATATTCTGATAATTTACCAATTCAAGATCGTGACATTATGATTTCCTTCTTAGAACATTAACTATGTTCATTTCAAAATCCATACCTACGAATTCCGGACCATTATTCGCTTGACTTGAAATCGGGAAGAGGAGACAAAAGTATGGAACTCTTAAAAATAAAAGAAAATATAAAGCTCGACAACAACACATAAATTACAAACCGTGCATATCAATACGTATTGCCACGTAAAAGCACGAGAGAATTAAAAATTACTATAACCCCAAGGTAATAGTAGAAGTGAATAGATTCTTCTGGCGGCAGATGAAAGAGAAGAATGACAGATATGAAAGTTAGGAGTAAATTAAGGATCAGAACAGGATGGAGCATATTAATGAATGCTTTAAAGTATGAGTTGGGGGAGGAAGAATAGAAGGTGTGAGTTGTAAAGAAACGACGGGGGGTAGATTTATAGTAAAATATCCGACAGAACAATTAAAACAGATGATCGCATTTAAAGCAGATCCTAATTCCCTGATTACCGAAGAATCAAATCTTATTACGAAGATTTTCTCCAAATCTCTTGAACTTGGAAATCAATCCTATCTACGTCAAAAGATATGAAGAACCTATACCTACTCATTTCACACTTTGGTGATAGCTTCACTCGTACTCTTCACAAAAATTAAACGGTTTTATCCATATTACTCAATGATGATAAAATTCTATTTATCAACTCATATTTGTCATGAAAATATTCTTATTGTTATCTATGACGACCTATCTCAAATTTCGGGACGAAATTTCTTTAACGGGTAGGTACTGTGATGACCCGAAAATTTCCGATCAAATTTAAATCTTAATCTTTATATGTCTCCGACACGATAAGCAAAAATCTGTAATGTTGAGTCTCGAAAGTTTTGAAAATATATTAATGTAAAAAATTACCCTTTGACCATGCCTGACGATTCACGAATAATTGTATATAAATATAAATGTAAATAAATATATAAATATAAGTATTAGTGTATATGTAGTATTTTTGAATAAATAACAATACACTTTAAATAATTGGAATTAAAAATGTAAAATAATAATAACTAAGTATTACTAAAATAAATATATATGATATAAAACTATATATGATTCTTATTAATAATTATTTATAAATTTATAAATATTCAACATATGTTATCATTTAATATATATTATATAATTTGTAAATATGATATAATTAATAAACTGTAACATTAATACTCTAAATGTAATTACAAGGTGAAAATATATTAGTATAATATTATTATTACTTTTAATATCAATATCAGAATTATTAATATCATTAATCTAATATGAAATAGAATACATATAACTTGTTATATTTTAGATATCACTTGTAGTATTATTAGATATTATTATCAATAATAAGAATTATTAGTTTTATTATAAATTAATATTATTATTATCATACTTTGTAGTAACAATATAAATATTATGAAAATAAGTATTAATAATATTATTGTTGTAAATGTTATAGATACTGTTATTATCAATAATATTAATATTATTACTATTGTAAATATTATTTAATATTGTTAATAATATTGAGAGTATTATTATAATAGTCATATTTTATTAATTACTTAGATTAATTATATTATATAGATAATGTAGGTGCATATACATATATATAAAAAAACAGATATATCCATATGAATATATACAGATACGTATTTGAAATCTGTATTACATACAGATATGTATTATATACAGGTATATACAAATAAATACTTTTAAATAGAGATTTTATTCAACTAATGACGTATTTGGTTTCAGAGATCACTTCAATCTGTTGTTGATATTTTTTTATATAAAAATTGTACAAATCAGTGTTAAATCACCAAATAGATTCAAATTCTGTTAGCCTTCATAATCAGATAGTACACTATTTTTGTTTCCTGTCTGTTAAATGAAAAAGTCGGATTCAATTGTCAATACCAAACAAGAAGGACTCAATCATCTGTACTAGTATTAATTATACAAATAATAACTATATATAATGCTATCATTAACTGCATTTCGAAAATTAAAAAAAAAATAAAAATCAAAAACCCCGAAAACAACTCATCTTCTCTGTTCTTGATTTTTTTTTGCCAAAACTCGATTTTTAATTCAAATCCAAAATCTATTAATGCAGTGTGATTAGAAATCTTTCATTTAAACTATATGCAAAGTTTCAAAGTCTAATTTTTCTTATCGAGATCTAATTATCGAGTCAAAGTTTCAATTGAAAAAGTCAACCGATTTGTTTATCTTAAAATTCGAATTCGTGTTGATGTGTTTGGATCAATTGATGAACCAGAAAGTTTATACGTTTGATTTAGCACCATTTTCATGTTGTAACCATAAGCTAAAACATTCTTAAAATTAAGAATCGATTTTGAGTTCTTGAAGAAGCTTAACGAGCTGTACAGTTTTTAATTACTTTTTTTTTGTTTTAATTAATTGAATTAATCACTAGTCGTTTCAGTATATTTTGTAAACCCTAAAATTTTATAAGAAACTAATTATAAGCTAGGGATTGATCACTGGTCGATGTCACGTCTGGTCTACTAGGTATTATGAAGAAGATGAACATTTTAACAGTCGGGTTATAACAATTTCGTGGGGATAGAAATCCAGGAAAGCAGTAATGGTTTGATGGTTTGGGTGTGTTGTGTTAAGCGAGAGGTCGCGGGTTCGAGTCCCGGCTTGGACAATTTCTTTCTTTTTACTCATTCTAATTAAGGTAGCCTTTTATTTATAGTTTCATTATTACTATTATTATTATTTTGATTATCATTATTGTTATTACTATAATTATTATTATTGTTATTATTATTATTATTCTTATTATAGTTACTAATACTAATATTATGTTTGATTATGATTGTTATAAATACAATGATAAAAGGTATAATTATTATCACAAATAATATAATTACTAGTATTATAATTAATATTATTTTTACCAAGTATTATTAATACAAGTATTAAGGATCAATTATTGATATTATTTTTATTAATCCCATTAATATTAGTAATAGTATCATTTTTGTGACTATTAGTATTATCATTATTACTATTAAACAAATGTAGTATAATTAACAATATCATTACTATCATTAATATTATTATTTTTTAATAAAGTTATTATTATTATTATTATTATTATTATTATTATTATTATTATTATTATTATTATTATTAATAAATCATTAATATTATAAATAGTAACATTAATATTTTTACAAGTAGTACTATTAATATCAATTTTATTATCACTAATAGAGTTATTATTAACATAAGTATATTATTAATGTTATTACCATTATTTTTACTAACGTTAGCTTAATATAATTAAGACTACTGTTTCGATAAACAAATGAAATACATACATATGTATATTTAACACATATAACATAACAAAATTTAATATTTTTATATACAAAATGAATATATAAAACATATATATATATATTATTAACACAAAAATGATATAACTAATACACTTATACATATATGTGTTCAATTACAACTATAAATATTAATAAATATACAATTGATATAGGTTCGTGAATCCGAGGCAATCCCTATACTTGTTCAATGTCGTTATATGTATTTTTACTACAAAATACAGTATGGTGAGTTTCATTTGCCCCTTTTACTCTTTATATTTTTGGGCTGAGAATACATGCAAATGCTTTATTAACTGTTTTACAATATTTATATGCGTGAGTCTCATTACTCCCTTTTTAAATGCTTTCGCAATATATATTTTGGGACTGAGAATACATGCGCTGCTTTTATAACTGTTTTACGAAATAGACACAAGTAATTGAAACTACATTATATGGTTGAATTATCGAAATCGAATATGCCCCTTTTTATTAAGTCTGGTAATCTAAGAATTAGGGAACAGACACCCTAATTGACGCGAACTCTAAAGATAGATCTATCGGGCCCAACAAGCCCCATCCAAAGTACCGGATGCTTTAGTACTTCAAAATTTATATCATGTCCGAAGGAGGATCCCGGAATGATGGGGATATTCTTATATGCATATTGTGAATGTCGGTTACCAGGTGTTCAATCCATATGAATGATATTTTTGTCTCTATGCATGGGACGTATGTTTATGAGAAATGGAAATATGAAATCTTGTGGTCTATTAAAATTATGAAATGATTATTTATGTTAAACTAATGAACTCACCAACCTTTTGGTTGACACTTTAAAGCATGTTTATTCTCAGGTACGAAAGAAGTCTTCCGCTGTGCTTTTGCTCATCTTAGAGATATTAATTGGAGTCATTCATGATATATTTCAAAAGACGTTGCATTCGAGTCGTTAAGTTCATCAAGATTATTATTAAATCAATTATAGTAAGATATGTTATGAAATGGTATGCATGTCGTCAACTTTAGATGTAATGAAAGATTGTCTTTTCAAAACGAATGCAATGTTTGTAAAATGTATCATATAGAGGTCAAGTACCTCGCGATGAAGTCAACTGTTGTGAATTGTTTATAATTAAGATGGATTTCGTCCGGATGGATTAGGACGGGGCATCACAGGTGTTCCGGTTCGTGATATTACATCTCTGGCTATGGTTCCGGATCAGGTTGCCTAGACGATGATGCACCATCCATATCTGTATTTCTCTGCAAAACACATTAAACACAAAATTTGTGCATCCAGATATGCATTAGTGTTAGCAAAATAACAAATTAAAAACAATAACAATAACATGTTTAATCCATATTAAACTTATACTCATTTTCATTTTTTTTTATCAATTCTACACTTTTTCAAATAAGCATATATGAAAATGTTTACAAAGTTCATAAGCATTCAACTCAAATAACATGTTAAAATAATCATTACTAGCAATTAAACAAGTTTCAAATGGCATTTATATCAAATTAATCAAGTTCGTGAATTTTAGACTTAAAAAGTCCACTTTAATTCTCAAAAAACATGTTTAGGATCATTGTTTGGATCATTTAGCAACCTAAACATGTTACACTATTAATTTAGCAATAATTCATGACAAAAATCGGTCATAACCTGTTTATATCAAAAAGCCCCAAATTGCTCAAGAACACAAACCCTAGATTTCTAAAAATTTTGAAATTTTTAGCTTCAAATCATGTTAAATAGCATCAATCTAGGTTATACATGCATAATATACTAGTAATTTAACTCTAATTACACTAGAAATTAACAAAATCAAATTAGGTAAAAATTAGCTCAAGAACACTAAAATCTGAATTTAAAGAGTTTTAGGGGTGTAATCGTTACCTTTTTGCTCCCAACTCCGAAGAAAGGCATGCTTATAGCGGTTTGTAGGATGAAATTTGGTGGATTTTGGTTTAAAAATGATGAAATTTGAGTGTGTTTTGAGGGTATGTTCGTGTATGTGTGTGTGTTGAATTGGGAAGACAGAACAGCTCGTGGAGCTTTTTTATCTGTCCAGTTTTATGGGGTCATGCGACTGCATGAATTTGAAGAGGAAACCCCATGCGATCGCATGGGGTCTGATTTTTTTATTTTATTTTTTTTTATATATAACCTTTAACTTCTTAAAACAAATAAGTGATTTATTTAAAATTTTATTTTCCTTTTTATTTAGAAAGAGGTCGTTTCGGTACATTTACCTAGTCTGTCCCTCGACAAAATTTAAAATTTGTCTTTTTAAAGCGATTGTTTTAAAAGCAAAGATTTTTGGGTTTTTTTAAATTTTTTTGGCATACTTTAATTTAATAAGATTAAAAATAATGATAATAAAATTTCTCGTCCCGCCCTCGGGTAAAGCAATTTCGATTTCATAACCTAGTCTTCAACTTACGACAAATTTTAGTTATCAAATTTTTAACTTAATGAAATAAAGTAAATTTTGTTTTTAAATTCACACCAAACTTAAATTTAAAATGCATAATATTAAAAATTAAAAATTCATATTAATATTATTAATATTTTTATACATTAATTTTACAAACTTATATTGAAATATTAATTGTTAAAATATTTAAAAACTTAAATATATTGATTTAAAAAGATTTACAATAATAATTTAATATTAATTTAAAAATAAGGTAAAAATTAAAATTAAAAATCTTTTTGGTCTTTTATCCCACTTTAATCAATCAAATATTATCAAAAATATACGTCCCTCTTTTTGGGTAAAGTAATTTCGGCTATATTACCTAGTTTTACTCCTGACGAATTTTTGAAATATTTTGAATTGATTGATTAAAGATATTTATACCTTAAGAATAAACGGTAAATTTCGCAGTGATGTAATAAATTTTTGTATAATATCAATAATTTCGGTTTCGCATACCTAATTTTATTGAATATCAATTTAATACTTTATAGCGAACGATTCAGCATTTATTATCAAAAGGTTAAAAGCAATAAAATTAAATAAAAACTGTACATACTTACCTATGAGAAAGAATTCTCAGAGACCTGCTTTAACCGACTCATAGGATAGTCGTGTGATTTGATTTTCCATAGCTACATAAGCGTAACCTCGATTTTTCAATAACTTTTCTTCTAAACATATGAACGGTCCTTCTCTGCATAGAGTAACAAATTCGGTATTTGAATATGTTTGATTGTTTGAACATTTACCTTCATGTGACCATTTTCCGCATTTATGACATCTTTCAAGGTGTCTTGCTCTTCTTTTTGTTGCGAATTTTGATTTTCTTTTACCAAAATGTGTCTTATGATGATCTTTTCTGAGTTCTTTCCTCACTTCGTCCATTTTGCCTCTTATGAATGATACCAATTCACTCGGGAAGATGTTATTATTACGTTTAGTAATCATATCGTATAGTAGTAGACCATGGTTCAGATCAAAGGAATTCTTCATCTCGTAAAACCTAAAAGAAATAAAAATTCAGAATGGAGGGAGAAGACTAGTTCTTTAGGGTCTGCTAGGGAAAGACCATTCGGATTTCATTTTCGAGAACTACATGAAAACAGAACATCTAACTCTAACAGAAATACATATTACCCTTAAAAGATTCGAATCTTCCCACACTTAGTTAGCTGTGGTGTCGAAATTGTGATTAACTTCATCTTCAACTTCCATTGGATTATCTATGTAATGTTTAACTCTGTGATCATTAACCTTAAATTCAATCTCATTTGAATTTATTAACTCTATTGTTCCGAATGGGAAAACTCTTTTGACTAGGAATGGTCCAGACCATCTAGATTTCAATTTTCCAGGAAATAGCTTGAATCTTGAATTGAAAAGAAGAACTCTATCTCCTTCTTTAAATTCTTTTGAACTTCTGATTCTTTTATCATGCCATTTCTTCGTTCTTTCTTTATAGATTAACGAATTTTCATATGCTTCATGTCTTAATTCTTCTAATTCGTTTAGTTGACTTAACCGTAGACGTTCGGCTTCATGTAAATCAAGATTACATGTCTTCAAAGCCCAAAATGCTTTGTGCTCAATTTCTACTGGAAGATGACATGCTTTTCCGTAAACGAGTTTAAAAGGTGTGGTTTCAATTGGAGTTTTGTAGGTTGTTCGAAAAGTCCAGAGTGCATCCTCCAATTTCATGGACCATTCCTTCGGATTTGATCCTACGGTTTTCTCTAGAATACGTTTTAATGCTTGGTTGGTAATTTCAACTTGTCCAATTGTTTGTGGATGATAAGCGGTTGAGATTTTATGAGTTACTCCATATCTTTTGAGAACTTTCTCAAGTTGATTATTACAAAAATGAGTACCCCGATCACTTATTAAAGCTTTCGGGTTTCCAGACCTTGCAAAAAGACGTTTAAAGAAGTTGACTACAACTCGTGCATTATTAGTTGGGAGAGCTTGTGCTTCCGCCCATTTAGATACATAATCAATGGCAACGAGAATGTAGAGATTATTATGAGATTTTGGAAATGGACCCATAAAGTCAATACCCCAAACGTCAAATACTTCACATACTTGAATGACATTTTGTGGCATTTCATCACGTTGACTTATTTTTCCGATCCTTTGACAAGCATCACAGGATTTACAAAGAAGGTGTGCGTCTTTGAAAATTGTAGGCCAATAGAATCCAGCATCATAGACTTTTCTTGCTGTAAGTTGAGGCCCATAATGCCCTCCTGTTGGTCCTGTGTGACAGTGGTTTAAGATTTGACTAGCTTCATCTCCGAATACACATCGGCGTATTATTCCATCGGGACAACTTTTAAACAAATGTGGATCTTCCCAAAAATAGTGTTTTATATCACTAAAGAATTTCTTTCGTTTTTGGTACGACAACCCTTTTCCAAGGAATCTACATACTAAGTAGTTTGCATAGTCTGCAAACCATGGAATTTCATTATAATCGATCTTCAAAAGATATTCATCAGGAAAGTTATCTTGTATGGCCGATTCATTTAGAACTTCTAATTCGGGATTTTCAAGACGAGAAAGATGATCAGCTGTGAGATTTTCTGCTCCCTTTTTGTCTCGGATTTCAATATCGAACTCTTGTAAGATTAAGATCCAACGGATTAATCGTGGTTTAGCATCTTGTTTTGAAAATAGGTATCTAAGAGCAGAATGGTCACTATAGACCACCGTTTTTGCTAGAACGAGATATGAACGAAATTTGTCAAAAGCAAAGACAATAGCAAGGAGTTCTTTTTCAGTAGTTATGTAATTCGTTTGTGCTCCTTGTAATGTCTTACTAGCGTAATAAATAGTTTGAAATCGTTTTTCAATCTTTTGTCCTAAAACGGCTCCCATTGCAAAATCACTTGCATCGCACATGAGTTCAAATGGTAGATTTCAATTTGGAGTTATCATGATTGGCGCATTAGTGAGTTTTTCTTTAAGAATATTAAAAGATTTGATGAATTCATCAGAAAAGATGAATGGAGCATCCTTTTCTAGGAGTTTATTCATAGGAGTGGCAATTTTAGAAAAATCTTTTATGAAACGTCGGTAAAAACCGGCATGCCCTAGAAAACTCCTAACTCCTCTAACATTGGTGGGATGTGGAAGTTTAGCAATTACATCTACTTTAGCTCTATCCACTTCAATTCCTTCCTTTGAAATTTTATGACCAAGAACGATGCCTTCTTTAACCATGAAATGGCATTTTTCCCAATTAAGAACTAGATTTGATTGTTCGCATCTAATAAGCATTCGTTCAAGATTAACTAGACATGATTCAAAAGTATATCCGAAGACTGAAAAGTCATCCATGAAAACTTCCATGCATTCTTCTATCATGTCGTGAAAAATCGCCATCATGCACCTTTGAAAGGTTCCAGGGGCGTTGCAAAGTCCAAATGGCATGCGTTTATAAGCAAAAGTACCATAAGGGCACGTGAATGTGGTTTTTTCTTGGTCCTCGGGTGCTATTGGAATTTGAAAATATCCGGAAAAACCGTCAAGAAAATAATAGTAACTATTCCCGGCTAACCTTTCCAAAATTTGATCAATGAAAGGTAAGGGAAAGTGATCTTTTCTGGTGGCGTCATTTAATTTTCTATAATCAATACAGACACGCCATCCTATTACAATCCTAGTAGGAATAAGCTCATTTTTTTTTCATTTGTGATGACAGTCATGCCACCCTTCTTAGGTACGCATTGAACTGGGCTTACCCATAGACTACCAGAGATTGGATAAATTAAACCTGCATCTAGCAGTTTAATAATTTCTTTCTTAACAACATCTTGCATATTAGAATTTAGTCTTCATTGGCGTTGCACATACGTTTTATGGCCTTCTTTCATAAGGATTTTATGTGTGCAATACGAAGGACTTATGCCTTTAATGTCATGAATCTTCCATGCAATAGCTGGTTTAAGAGCTTTTAGCACAGAAATGAGTTGAGATTTTTCATTTTCAGTAAGAGAAGACGATATTATTACAGGTAATTCAGATTCACCATGTAAATAAGTGTTTTCCAAATGGTTTGGAAGTGGCTTTAACTCTAATGTCGGTGGTTCTTCTATCGATGATTTGTATCGATATCTATCTTCCTCTTTTAGCATTTGAATTTCTTCTGTTGTTGGTTCGTATTCATTAGCCATGAGTGCGGCTAACATTTCAGCTTCATTAATTGGTTCAGCTCCTTCTCCTAAAGAACATTCTCATGTTCCTTGTAATTCTGGAAATTCTTGTAACAATTCTGCATGTGAATCTATAGTTTGAATGTAATAACATGTATCATCTGCAGATTGTGGTTGTTGCATGGCTCTATCAACAGAAAAGGTAACACTCTCGTCCTCTATACTTAGGGTCAATTTCTTACCAAATACGTCTATTATTGCTTTAGCCGTGTTTAAGAATGGTCTTCCTAATACGAGAGGAACTCGAGAATCTTCCTCCATGTCCAGAATAACAAAATCTACTGGAAATACTAAAGTACCAACTTTAACTAGCATGTTTTCCATTATCCCTCTAGGATATTTTACTGATCGATCGGCTAGTTGTATGCTTATTCGTGTTGGTTTCAATTCTCCAAGGTCTAGTTTAGCGTATAGTGAATACGGCATTAAATTTATACTAGCACCTAAGTCTGCCAATGCTTCTATTGAACTAAGACTACCCAAAAAATATGGAATTATGAAACTTTCTGGATCTGATAATTTTTCTGGTATCTTATTCAACAACACTGCAGAACAATTAGCATTCATAGTAACAGCCGAGAGTTCTTCCATTTTCTTTCTGTTTGTGATTAGATCTTTCAGGAATTTAGCATATCTTGACATTCCTGAAATCACATCAATAAAAGGAAGATTTACATTTATTTGTTTAAACATATCCAAGAATTTGGATTGCTTGGCTTCAAGTCTTTCTTTTCTCATTTTACTTGGGTAAGGAAGCGGTGGTTGGTATGGTTTAACATAAGGTTTATCCTTATCTGTGTTATCTTCATTAACCTTTTCAACTACCGGTTCTTTTTCCTTATCTTGCTCAGGTTGTGGTTCTTGTGGAGTAGGAATAGAGTCATCAGAAATTTCAGGTATTTCAGGTGGTTTAAGTGTAATACCACTTCTTGTGGTAATGGCTTTAGCTGTTTCATTCCGGGGGTTAGCATTTGTATCGCTAGGTAGACTTCCCAGTTTTATTTCACCTATCAACCTTGCTAGGTTACTCACTTCTTATTCCAAATTTTGAATTGAAGCTTGTTGATTTTTAAATGCTTGGGCATTTGGTTCATTGGTTTGTTTCTGAGATGTGAAAAATTGCGTTTGAGATTCAACTAGCTTTGACATCATATCTTCTAAATTTGGCTTTTTATCATCGGTTTGTAGTGGTTTATTTTAAAAAATAGGTCTTTGTTGATTGTAAGTATTGTTAGATACTTGTTGATTGCTAGGACCTTGTTGGTTGTTGTATGGAACATTTCGGTTATAATTCTGGTTTTGATTGTAATTTGGTCTTGGCGGTTGATAATTACCTTGATAATTATTTCCAGGCCTTTGGTTCATGTATGAAACATTCTCTCTTTGTTCCATTGTTTGTTCAATACTGAGACAATCTTTTGTCAAATGTGGTCCTCCACACTGCTCACAACTAATACGTATTGCGTGAATATCTTTAGTCATCTTTTCCATTCGTCTCTCGTAAGCATCTATCTTTGCGGACATGGAATCAAAGTCATGGCTAGAATCGGCTCTAGCCGCTTTAGATGATCTAACGATATCTTTTTTTTGGTGCCACTCATGTGAGTGGGAAACAGTGTTATCAATAATTTTGTAAGCTTCAGTTGCGGTTTTCTTCATAATGGAACCACCAGCTGCTATGTCGATGTCTTTTCGTGTAGTAATATCGCATCCTTGATAGAATATTTGTACTATTTGATAAGTGTCTAAACCATGTTGAGGACATCCTCTCAATAACTTTCCAAATCTTGTCCACGCCTCATATAGAGTTTCATTTGGCTTTTGTGTGAACGTAACAATTTCTCCTTGAAGTCTCACGGCTTTAGATGCCGGAAAGAATTGTTTAAGAAATTTTTCAACTAAAACATCCCATGTATCAATCGCCCCTTCAGGTAACGATTCTAACCAATCTTTGGCTTCTCCCTTTAAAGTCCAGGGAAATAACATGAGATAGATCTGTTCATCCTCCACTTCTCAGATTTTAAAAAGAGTACAGATCATATTAAAGGTTCGAAGATGTTCGTTTGGATCATCCTTCGGCGCACCACTAAATTGGCATTGATTAGTTACCATGTGTAGGATTTGTCCTTTGATTTCATAATCTGGCGCATTAATATCTGGTTGAGTAATTGCGTGTCCTTGGCCAGTGCATTTAGCTCTCATTAGGTCTTCCATACTTAGAGGTTCCAGAGTTTCCATGATTGAATTTGTTGAATCTGAATCACTAGAGGATTCTGACTTAATGGTTTCTTCCTCGACAATTTCTGGATGAGTAATTTGTGGTTCAGGAGGAATGATTAGTGGTTCAGGATCTCTGAATTGTCCCTGAATATCCTCCGGATTCTCAATTGTGAGGTCGGGTTCAAAAAATGGATTATCGGATGACGATTCTAAAGAAAAATCAACGGCGACAATATTGGCTAGATGTCTTGATCAAGTTACAGGTGGTGAACGTATGAAAGGTGGTGAACGTTTTGCTCGGTGCATTCACTGAATATCCTATTAGTTATAAAAGATAAAAATTATATAAGCTATCAAATTAATAAACTTTTCTGATTTTGCCCACGTTTCGAATAGCCAATAGATGCAGCAGGTAGCCAGGACCCTTTATATCGGAAGCCCACAACTCGCCACTAACAAATCCAACTATTACTACGAACCAGAAAATTTTGGATGTCTATTAATTTAACTACTTAAAATAATTTTTCGTCAAAATTTAAAGAAAATAAAGAAAATTCTATGTCCTAAAAACTAGAGCGTCGAGAAATAAGAAAGAAAAAGAGCGCGTCGAAAAATGTCGAAAAATAAAAGGTCGAAAAATAAGCGTCGAAAAACAAACAGTCGAGAAATAAAAATAAGAAAATAAAGCGTCGAAATTTAAAAGTCTAAAAATTATATATTAAAAGTTGCGTCTAAAGGTATTAAAGCTTAAAATGAATTCTATATCTAAAACGGCAATAACTTAATAGGCACTAAAATCTATTAAAACTAAAGCGATAAGCGACGTCATAAAATTCTAAAGCGCCTAAGTCTTAATCTAAAGAAAAAGCACTTAAGGGATTTTACGGCAAAGTCTAAAAATCTAGAAATAAAGTAACTACGGCAAATACTAAATTTAAAACTAAGTACGAACGATAAATATACAAATTACAAATTAAACTAATAAAAAGATACAAAAGTTAAAAATAAAACTTAAAGTTATAAAAATAGAATTTTTATAAAAATATTATTTTTATATTACTTATTTTATAAAAGTATCAATTTTATATTTAATAAAACTAATTAAAACTAAAATTACAAATTAAATAAAACTAAAACAAATTATTATTAAATATAAAACCCTAATCTATATTTAATTAATTATAATTATTATTAAAACTTAACCCTAATCGACAGTCAAAGGTACAGGTCCTGTCAAATCAAGTCATGCGATCGCATGAGTATCCTGTTATGAGTCCATGCGGTCGCATGGCTTCGGGTACCAGGCCAATTGTTGGGCTGCTACAGTATTGTGGCCCGATTACTTAATTTTTTTTCCTGTTTTTAACTTATATAATATATTTATATAAATAAAAACTTATATTTTAAAAACTAAAATAGAAATAGGAATACTTTATAATTTTATATATTTAAAACAAACTCTTAAAATATATATATATATATATATATATATATATATATATATATATATATATATATTATATTTTTGTGTTTTTAAAATTTAAAACGTATTTTTACAAAAATAAATTAAAAAAATCTTTTTTTGTTTTAATAGCATTTCGCTTCGGCGTTTAAGATGTTCACCGGCAGCGGCGCCAAAAATATTTGATGTTATGCGAGGTGTATACGAAATACTTATATTTTTAGTACGAAATACTATTAAATACGATACAATTTTATACAAGTTATTTATTTATTTATAGAGTGGATATACCTAAACCTTGCTACAACACTATAGGCAGTGTATCTAATCGTAAAGTAGTGTAGTTTTTAGTAAGTCTGGTTCGTTCCGTATGAAGCTAGCCAAGTTTAACGCTATATTTATTTTAAACTATATTTGTATAAATATATATATATATATATATATATATATATATATATATATATATATATATATATATATATATATATATATATATATATATATATAAGTAATATTATTATTATTATTATAAAAAGGGGGTTTTACCATTTAATGACCGGTTTGTCGATTTTATGTCTTAAGTCACAATTAAAACCTAATGTAAAATATTAAATATACAAATGACTTAATTTAGAGCGTAAAGTAAATAACGATAATAAAAGTGCGATAATTTAAAGTGTGATAAATAAAATGACGATAAATAAAAAGTACGATAATTAAAAGTGCGATAAGATATAAAATAAAGGAATTATGCTTATTTAAACTTCCGTAATCATGATGTTCGACGTGTTGATTTTAATTTATTACCATGGGTTAATTGTCCTTTGTCCTGAATTATTCGATATGTCCATACGGTTTTGTCCATAATAGTCCATCAGTCATAATTATAAAGTGCGAGAGTCTTCGTCAAATTATCCTTATACCCGAAGTCAAATATTCCAACTAATTGGGGATTCAAACTGTAACAAGGTCTTAATACTTTATTTAATGAATACACCAGGTTATCGACTGCGTGTAATCCAAGGTTTTACTACTTTGTTAACAATTACACCAATTACCCTTGAATGTAATCCACCCCTATTTTAATGAGTCCATTAACTATTAATCCATCCCCGTGTCTGGTAAAATGAACAATAATTTGTATTTATAAATATCCTGCCCACCGTACCCGATTAAGTGTATGTGGTTATATATAGATACGTCAAATTGTAACCTTTATATTAAATTAACGAGGTATCGTTTAGTTAATATAAAGCCCATAGTCTAATTTCCACAAGTGTCGTTCTTTTGTCCAAACCCCAATTATGGTACATAGTCCAATTACCCAATCTTAATATTTAGCCCAACATCACGATTACTTCGGCTTAAATAAGCATAATAATAACTTAGCTACGAGACATTAATTTAAAAAGGTTGAACATAACTTACAATGAGTATTAATAGCGTAGCGTTAAACGGAAAGAATTTCGACTTACAAACTTACAACATTCGCTAACATAACCTTATTATTATTAAACTTTAATATTAAAATTATAATTAAAATATAATATATATTTAAGAGAGTGAGAGATAGATAATATATTGTGTACCCAATTCGTCAGAAAACTCGTTCAATTTATAGACTTGGTCATGTACAGTAACCCATGCGATCGCATGGGTTTAGGCCTTCATAGCCATGCGATTGCATGGCCAGCTGTTCCAGCTCACATTGAGTTTTAAACGTGGGCTGCGCGTATTTATTTAATATATAATATAATATATATAATTTTATATAATTAATTATATATTATATTATATTCTTGTGCATTGTTGACTTGTAATTTTAGCTCCGTTACGTCGCGCGTTGATAGTTGGTTCATGTCTCGGTTCCGGATTTTCGAACGTCCTTGCGTACAATTTAATATCTTGTACTTTGCATTTTGCGGCTCGTACTCTTGTAACTTCTAGACATTTCTCATCAATAAATTGAACCACTTGGATTGTATTTTGTACTTTTGAGCTTTTTGGTCGTTTGCGTCTTCAATTCGTCGAATCTGTCTTTTGTTTTCACCTTTTATTATTTAAACGAATATCACTTGTAAATAGAACAATTGCAACTAAAAGCTTGTCTTTCTTGAGGGATAATGCTATGAAATATGTGTTCGTATTTAGCATTATCAACCAGTTTCGACGATTCACGAACAATAGATATGTATATATATAATAACTTGAAATATGTAAATAAAATATTATACGATTTAATTATTAGATCCTAATATATAAAATAATATACGATATAATAGATTTGTTATTAAAATTGTATCTATCTATATATATAATGTATAACGAATATAATTATTAAATGGGTGTAATACTCGTTTATCGTCTCGATTGGTATTAAACAATTTTAATATGAATCTTTGAGGATATAATAATAAAAGTTGGTCAGTAAATAGGTTATGTATAATATAGGTTTGTTAAAAATATTTTTACTAGCTAGTGTTAAATTTTAATAGTCCGTATATCTCACCTGAGACTGAAAACAAGTATCGGATTACTTTTTATGACCAGGCTTAAAAGGGTTAAGACCATTATATATATATATATATATATATATAAATACTATTGAAAAATATGGGAATTTTATGAAGATTTTTTTATCCATCACTGTTTAATAACGGAGCACGATATATCAATTCGGATATAATGTCGGTAGAAACAAACAAACTGAGAGATGGCTTTACTATTTTAACACGTTTGAATTACTTCTTAAAATATATGTTTGTGGTAGATATTTTTGCATGCACACCTTTAATTATTATTATGTATATATCCATGATCGATCACCTCTAAAAGAGAACACACTACTCCCTATGTTACCTAATTTCCTTACTATTATTCTATCACAACACAGATTCATTATCAACTACTACTATTTGTTTTTCTATTTACACTCCTCCAACGATTCAATCAAACCGACACCCTCCAACACACCTCCGACTGCTGTTATATGATGAAACCCATCACCCTTAATTTTCTCTACTAACATAACCTATCGTCACCTTCTTTCTTCCTCATAATCTTGAACACCATTGAGCTTCCACCACCTGCAAACCATCTTCTTTCTCCTGTCTCCTTTTGTTTTGTCAAGCATCAAACAACCGTCCACAACCATGCACCACCATTTTTATTATCTGTTTCATTCGGATGTAACCACAACCGCCACCCTTTCTATCTCCAACCATCGCCAAATAACCACCAAGAACTACCCTTCTGTTTGATTGTTTACAGCTATACATATTTCTGTTTCACCATGAAACCACCCAAACCACCACCATGAATCCATCAAGACCCACTACTGTTACGGATTCTTGCAACCATCTGTTCACGTGATTGTTCAGCTACTGCTGCTGCTTAGTTTGTTTCTGTTCCTTCTCTTTGATCAAACAAACATCACAACCCTCGCAAAACCAACCCAAAACATCGCTTATTTTTCTGTTTTATTTCCTGGTTCGATGCACCTACTTGGTTTAGCTGTTGTAAAAGAAGAAAGAAACTATGCCACTTAATTATTGGGTTTTGTCGACAAGCAAAAGTGATCAAGAAAGAATCATTGCAATTGTCAAATTTGTGGGGTACTTGTGGGCTTCATATTGTCGACCATTAACAAAGCAAAGGAGGTCACCGCTTTTGTTCCATCTTTGTTATTTTAATAAGAGTAGTTCCATGTTACAATCAAACAAAATACCGACTGATTTAATTATTGGAATGATATACGTGATTATGATGGTAACGGGTGAAATTATGGTGATTATAATTATGACCATGACTCACTATTATTCGATGTCACACCTGCTTCTGGTTACTACTACATCAACGACAAGAATGATGGTGATGAACAGTGAGAGAAACGATGATGAGTAAACCTGCTAGAGTTCTATACGACTACCCTAATCACAACCTGAAACGACTCGTTCATATTACTATAAACGCGGTACATTATTCATTGGTCCCATAGCGAGGTATTTGACCTCTATATGATACATTTTAGAAAATATTGCATTCGTTTCATAAAAAGACACACCCTTATTATACATAATGCATGTTTTAAACAAGTGGGCGATTATTTAAGAAATAATTCCCATAATACATCGGTTTCTAAATACTACACACGTGACATAACACTCGAATATAATACATGACAAAGGTTTTATTAAATGCAACACTTTATTTAAACAAAAGCATGAGACTCCATGCACAGCTTGCTCAGATAATGCAACAGCGGAAGACTTTCTTAAGGACCTGAGAATAAACATGCTTAAACAGTCAACACAAAGATTGGTGAGATATATAGGTTTAAAGCTAGCATCGATATAAATATAGACCACATAATTTCATAGTTATAAATATTTCAATAAAGATATTCTATAAGTTGTTGAGCGCTTCGGTAACTATACTTAACCATAAATGTAGCATATTCCCTTTATTATGAAATCTCCCTACACTGTATCAAGTGTAGTAAAAACGAAGTACTATGCAACCATTTACGATACTAGAGCGACTAGCTCTGTTGGGGTTGTCAAACCCGATAGATCTATCAATAGGATTCGCGCTTACATGTTCTTACAACATGTAAATATTAGTTACCAAGCTATTAGGAAGATATGCAATGTGGTACAACTCAACGTAGAATATATTTTAAGTACTTGCGTCCATGGCGTAAAACATAAAATGCATGTATTCTCATCCCAAAATATTTTTAGAGTTTAAAAATGGGACTATATACTCACGGTAGTAAAAGTATATTAATAATAAGTTTTCAGCTTATTAAAAATATGGCCTTCGTCCTTGAATTCACGAACCTATAACAATAATAATAATTCAGATAATAATACGACATGTGAATAAAATAAAACAAGTTCATAGAATACTTATATATTAATTTTTAACATTTTTATGTTAGTAGTCCAAAATAGTCCGAAATGTCCAACAGTCCAATAATCGGTATATATATAATCTTAGAATTACCTCACGACGTATTGTATACGTATTGTCTTTGCATCAACCCAGAGACGTATTGTATACGTATTATCTTAGAATTTATTAAAACGTTTTGTATACTTATTGTCTTAGGATTTATCAAAACGTATTGTATACTTATTGTCATGGAATGTACCAAGATTATTATATATATATACAATCTCGGAATTAACTAAGATTATAATATTTTGTTATACTAATGATAACATGTCCAAATATATATAGGAAAAGTTAGCAAGGATATGGTTAATATAGTTTTTACAATATAAATTTCGTCCATACAACGTTAATTTTAGCAGATTTTGTTTTGCTCGCCAAATATTCATTACAACTCCGTTTAAAGTGAATCAAATTGCTATGGTTTTATAATGAACTTTAGTATTTAGAACTAAACTGAAAAAGTAGTAGTTTATAGTCGGATTTACAGGTAACAAGTCATATTTGAAAGAGGTAGTCATTTCCGTCGAAAAACGACATCTTGATGACCATTTTGAAAAACATACTTCCACTTTGAGTTTAACCATGATTTTTGGATATAGTTTCATGTTCATAAGAAATATCATTTTCTCATAAGAACAACTTTTAAATCAAAGTTTATCATAGTTTTTAATTATCCAACCCAAAACAGCCCCCGGTTTTACTACGACGGCGTATGTCCGGTTTTACGGTGTTCTTCGTGTTTACAGGTTTTAAATCATTAAGTTAGCATATCATATAGATATAGAACATGTGTTTAGTGGATTTTAAAAGTTATGTTAGAAGGATTAACTTTGTTTGCGAACAAGTTTAGAATTAACTAAACTATGTTCTAGTGATTACAAGTTTAAATCTTCGAATAAGATAGTTATATATATATGAATCGAATGATGTTATGAACATCATTACTACCTCAAGTATAGTAGGTAAACCTACTGGAAATGATGAGAAAATAACTTGAGCTTCAAAGGATCTTTGATGGCTTGGAAGTTCTTGAAGCAGAATCATGACATGAAAACAAGTTCAAGTAAGATTACTACTTGATTTAAGGTAGTTATGTTTATAGGAATTAAACCAAAGCTTGGATATGATTATTACCTTGATTAAGAATGAAAATTTACTGAGATTAGATGGAGGTTCTTGATCTTTGATGAGTTGTTGGATTGGATTAAAAAGATTGAAAGTAATCTTGCAACATCTTGATTCTAGGTTGTTTTTATGATGATTAAAGCTTGTAATTGAAGCTAAATGATGGGGAAAATGCTTGGAGATGATCAAGTATGAAGTTAGGAGTATTTTGAGAGAGAATTGAGAGTGTAAGTATGA
The DNA here is from genome assembly GCF_046630445.1 of Rutidosis leptorrhynchoides. Taxonomy (NCBI): domain Eukaryota; kingdom Viridiplantae; phylum Streptophyta; class Magnoliopsida; order Asterales; family Asteraceae; genus Rutidosis; species Rutidosis leptorrhynchoides. The sequence continues at coordinate 124,919,151 of NC_092338.1, read as the reverse complement.
GAAAATGGAATGAAAAAATGGTGTGTATGCATAAAAACGTTTTTAGTTTATAAAGAAAGAAAAGATTCCTAATTTTGTTTTCTTGCTAAATAATTCATGCTAATTGACAAATGGTTGGTTCCACATGTTCCTTAATCATTTAAGGCTGCTAAGGAGCAGATTTTTATTGGTATATACCAATAGTAAATACCTCTAGAAGCTGGGTATAATACGAGTGCAAATACTGAGCGAATACGAGTAGAATTCTTGATGAAAATGAATGAGAATGGAATTGTAACCATTTTTGTTAACTATGAGTGTTTTGATATATGTCTTGAACTCCTTCAAATGTGTATTAATACATCTTAATACACTATATATATATATATATATATATATATATATATATATATATATATATATACATTTTAACTGAGTCGTTAAATCATCGTTAGTCGTTACATCAAAGTGTTGTTTCGAAACCTTTAAGTTAACGACCTTGTTAAATGTAATTAATCTCATTGTTATTATATCTAATGGGATGTTAAATTGTTATATTATCATGATTACATAGTGTGTTAATATATCTTAATACGATATATAAATATTAAGACGTAATTACAACGATAATCGTTACGTATATATATCATTTCGAAATCCTTAAGTTAGTAGTCTCATTTTATGTATATAGTTCATTGTTAATATACTTAATGAGATACTTAATTATCATTTCATCATGTTAAATATATATATAAGTTCATATATATATTATCATGTTATTTACAAGTTATAACGTTCGTGAATCATCCGACAAGTTGGGTGGTCACACGTTTACATAAAATTCGTTTCAATTAATCAAGTCTTAAAAAGTTTGATTGCTTAATATGTTAGAAACATTTAATCATGTAAATATTAATATTGTTCAATATATATAATCATGGAAAAATTCGGGTCATGACACAACCACAACAACCTATGCCCATCACTCTCCGTTCTCTCTCTCTTATGCAAGTAACACTGATGACCTTTGTTCTTTTCTGTTTCTACTGCTTCTTGATCGAATACAACCTAACATCCCACCTTCGGTCTTCTAATGGCTGTTACAATCGAGTAAAATTGTTACAGTTCGAGGATGATTGCTTATGTAGGTGTTCATAAAAGGAAAAAAAAAGAAAAAATAAATATGGCCGACAGATATACCCACTTGTTTAATAAAATAAAGAGAATTGAATGGTTACAGAATTCTAGTCGGACTATGAGCTGTATTGAAATTATCGGGCCAGTTAAAAACAACTTTATTTAATTGGGCTTCTTGTTAGATTAGACTTTGATGCAACTTGGGCCAAACAAATGATAAATGGACTGCAAAGGATAGTTGGGTTTGTAAACTGGGAAACTGTTCTCTTTTTCTCTTGTTGCCATCGAGGCCCAACAGAAATGCCATTAAGAATTATGAGATGATGATAAGATAATGAATTAGATGATGATGATCACGTGGTTTATATAGAAAAAGATGAAGTGATTAGTTAAACGTGCGGATTATATAATTTAGTTTGTGACATAAAACAGATAAATAGAAACAGATGGATGGTTGGGTATTGTATTGTGTTAAGCGAGAGGTCTTGGGTTCGAGCCCGGGCAGTGGTGTTTCTTTTTAAATGCTTGTTTCTTCAAAGGTTATATTCTATTTTTATTATTATTATTTTTATTATTATTATTATTATTTATTGTTATTATTATTATTATTATTATTATTATTATTATTATTATTATTTTTTTTTTTTTTTGTTGTTGTTGTTGTTGTTGTTGTTATTATTATTATTATTATTATTATTATTATTATTATTATTATTATTATTATTATTAAGTATTAAGTATTAGTATCATTAAGTATTATTATTATTATTATTATTATTATTATTATTATTATTATTATTATTATTATTATTATTATTATTATTATTATTATTATTATTATCATCATCATCATCATAAGTATTAGTATTATTATTAGTAGTATTATTATCATTATAGTTATTAATATAAATAATAGTATCATTATTATTATTAGTAAAATCATTATTTTCATAATTATTATTATTAGTATTCACTATTATCAAAATTAACATTTTTATTAAAAGTATCACTCTTATTAAAGTTATCATTTTATCATTAATATTAAAAGAGTACCTCGCAATGGAACCAAATGTTGATGACTTCGTCCAGATGGATTAGGACGGGGTGTGACATGTTTCTCAATTTATGTCCTTTCCGAGGTAACAATAATTTCGGTATTATCACATAGTTTTATCATTCATAAATATGTATAAACATGATTTTGAGTTCATTTAGTTGAAAATTTTTCAAATTTTCACAAAATTTTTCAAATTTTCACAAAATTTGGCAATTAAACCAAATGTAAACCGGAGAGAATTTATAACCCTTTCCCACACTTGAGATCATGCAATGCCTTCATTTGCATGAAATCAGACTATAATTATAAATTCATGAGGTGATTAGTGTAGAAAAGTGATTAAAAATACCCAGTTTGTAATTACTAAGCTCGTCGAATGATAGATGGCGCGCCTCATCGTTCATTCCTTTTGTTGTAATTTCACATATGTTTTGCGTTTTATCGTCAAAATTAGTAGCTTTTGCTGAACTTAATGTCAGTCTTTGAAAGTGCCCTGTTTTACCCTGTTTTACATAAGATAAACTACAAACATATATATACATATATTATTATTATTATTATTATTATTATTATTATTATTATTTTTTTTTTTTTTTTTTTTTTATTTTGCATACTTTAGATCAATAATATTAAAATAATGATAATAAAATTTTTCGCCCCGCCTTCGAGTAAAGCAATTTCGGTTCAATGACCTAGTCTTTAACTTACGACGAATTTTAGAAATCATTTTTTAAACTTAATGAAATAAAGTAAATTTTGTTTTAAATTCACACAAAACTTAGATTTAAAAAATGCATATTAATTTTATACAAAACCTACAAAACAAAAATTCAGAATGGGGGATAAAACTAGTTCTTTAGTGTCTGCTAGTGAAAAAGACCAATCGGATTCCATTCTCGAAATTACACGAGAACATAACAACTAACTCTAGACAGCATTTTCTTTTTAGAACATTTGAATCTCCCCACACTTAGGTAGCTGTGGTGTCGAAATTGTGATTAACTTCATCGTTAATTTTTCTTGGACCATAATCAACTTGCATATCGGTGACTTTTGCTTTAAGCCATTGGTCGGATTCCTGTGTAATATCCAAAAATTCAACTAGTTTCGCCTTTTCTTTAGGCGATAGATTGGATAATAATAATAATAATAATAATAATAATAATAATAATAATAATAATAATAATAATAGTAGAGTAATATAAAGAAAAAATAATTAATAATAATAGTAATGATAATAATATAATAAATAAATAAATAAATAAACAACAAAATAAAAAATAAAACAAAGAAATTGAAGGAGCGTGGAAGTTTTTCAAAGCTTCTTCAATGGCGATCCCATCTTCACCTTTGATATTTTCATCATCTCTCCATCTATACAGCCATTAATGCGGTTAGCTCAATTAAGCTACTCATTTAATGCTTACACCTCATCAACCTACCCACTTCTAAAACCCTAATTCACCACCACTCACCCACCTTTTCCCCATTCTCCAGATGGACTTCGCCGCCACTAACCACCATCAATTTCACCTCAATGTCCACGTCATCACCACCATTACCACCACCACCACCACCGCCGCCGCCACTACAATCGATCTCCTCACCTACTCATTACTACCTTACTAACCTCGGTCTCGGTTACGCAATTGCAATCGCATTCGGTTTTCTCGTTCTCTTATCATCTCTCCTTCTCGCTTCCTACATCTGCTTCCGTCACCGTTACCGTAACCACTATCGCCAGAACCCTAACGATCACGGCGTTATTTTGCCTAGTATAATTTTCGTTGACGAAACGAATAACGATGATGAAGAACAAAACGCTGTCGTTGGACTTGATCAAGCGGTTATCAATTCGTACCCTAAGTTTATCTACACGAAGGAGATGATTAGCGATTCTGTTTGTGCGATCTGTTTGTGTGAGTATAAGGAATCGGAGATGATGAGGATGTTACCGGATTGTAAACATTGTTTTCATTTGATTTGTGTTGATGCTTGGTTGAAACTTAACGCCACGTGTCCTGTTTGCCGGAGTTCGCCGCTTCCGACGCCGTTGTCGACTCCGTTGGCTGAGGTTGTTCCGCTTTCTCAATACTCCGATGGTCGTCGTCGGAGGTGATTGGTTGATCGATAGGACCGAAGTGGTACCAGATCTAGGGTTTTGTTTTGTAATTTAAGTGGTGGTGAAGTACTCCATAATATCATTATTGATTAATTGTGTAATTTTTTTTTTAGATATTAGGGTTTCAGCTAGTAAATTTGGGATTGTTTTTTTTTTTGTTTATTGTGATATTGTGATTGTTAAAATCTCCCTGTTCTGGTTGCAGTTTCGAGCTTTGATCTGATCAATAACAATTTGAAATTCCCGATATATAGTACTATATTATATTTATTATAATTAATAATTATATTATATTTTTTTCTGTATAAACTCACTGGGCTTGTTGAACAGGTGGAAATGGAGGTGTTGATGAAAAGTTTCTGTGACCATGAATTTTGAAAAGTTTGAGCTTTATGATCTTAAGCAATCATGAGAGTTGACCAGCTTTATTCATTTTCTGGTCAAACACACTACAGTACTTTTCACTATTATCATAGTTTGTTTTTAACTACCAGTGAAATTGTGATTGAAATTCACATTATGGTGTTATGCAACTTTTGGTTATTTGGATTTTGATGGTGCAGTTTATGCAGATCATACATTCATACCAGAACGATATAGAGGAGGTGGATTCAAGACCTTGCTAACATCTATAGATTACAGTGTACGTGCGGAATTTATGTATACTAATTTGCGATTGTGATGTTCTTTTTGGTGAGAAAATTTTCTAATCCATGATTATTTGCTAACAGCACCTGCTAGACAAATATGAGGCACAATTTCTCTGCAACCCAGTTTACGTTTTATAACAATGTAGTCTTCATGTCAGTGTAATTTGGGTGTTTGGATATGCTTTTTCTAAGTGATTAATGTGTTACAATAAAGTATGAAGTCTAGACTAAATGCAGTCTTGTTGAATCACCTCCCCCTTTATCAAAATCTGTTTAAATTTGACCCTAAAACAACAGAAGTTCAAAATCAGAAGCAAATTTGCCAAACAGTGAACTTCACAGCAGCACATCCAAACTCCTTAACCAGAACCAAGGTTGAAAAGCACGCGAGACGGTCGAAACGATCGAGAAGGACATTGACTTACGTTGGCTTTTATATACATAAATATATACTCCGTACATACACATATTTTAAAGCCAAAAAACCTTCGTTGACAAGTTTGTACCTATAATTGCTATTATCGTTAATATAATACAAAAAAGTAACACTAAGCTACGTCAATTTTGATCGATTTGATCGACTATTGACCGATTTTAAAAGAATTTTTCACTTTTGACCGTTGTTGACCCGACCTTTCCGCATTTGAACCAACTTTTGACCATTGACCGACTTATTAGAAGACGGTACGGGGTCGAGACGTGCTAGCCACAAGAACGCCGCAACGGGCATCGCAACGGATGTAACGGACGTCGTTTACAACTTGTGATAATCCAGTCAAATGCCCAAATATTGTGCTTGCTTCCAGTTTGTTTCTAACAAGTGTTGACTGTTGATGCACTGAATCCTTCATTTCTCGTGTCAGGTAAGATCATCCTTTATTTACGCATCAGTCTATGACTTTTTCAGTATATATATTTATTCTAGTATTTGGCATCACTTGTGCTACATTTCATGCTTTGAGTTTCACATTGTGGGTACAAAACTGTGATGACCCAGAAATTTCGACTAAATTTAAACTTAATCTTTGTATGATTAACATATCCGACACGATAAGCAAAGTCTGTAAAACTGAATCTCAAAATTTTTGAATTACTTTTATATATTTAAATACCTTCGGTTGTTTTCGACGATTCGCGAACAATTATATGTAAAAAGATACATATATACTATAACATGAAAAGGTAACAATGTATTAATTGTTTGATACCGTACATTAAACTTATTGGTTTAAATATCTATTTGAATGTATATGATAAGTTGAAATATTTATTATTAAAATTTATTTATAAATAACTTCCAATGTGTATTTAAAAACTGATTTATGTATATTAAAAAGATATATACATATATATAATAAACGATAGTAACATTCGTTTATTGATTCAATTGATATTTAGATAAGTTAACTAAAGCGTTTAAGATGAACCAGTTAAACACTAATTTGTTACAGTGTTTTCAAATTGCCACATTACTCAAAATGCTACAGTGTTTTCGCAAATCACTATTTGCTACAGTGAAATTGACTTTGCTACAGTGAATTGCTACAGTAAAATTTGACTTTGCTACAGTAACTTTGCTACAGTAAAACACTATTTTAAAATGTATTTTTAACAAATAACGAGACGATGATTTATAGAAGTAAATGACCAAAATACTCGAAAGTTTAAGATATACTATGAGTGGTATAGTTTATGGATAACTTAAGGCTATATCTTGACAAAGGTACGTGTCACGAAACGTAAAATGCAAGTTTTCTCAGCGTACGAAAGGACATTCGAAAAACCAGAACCGGGACATAAGTCGAGTGATGACGTACGACTTATCGGAACAAAAATTACAAGTCAACTATGCACGTGAATTTAATATAATATATAATTAATTATTTAAATTATATATATTATATTAATATTTAATTATGTCGACAAGCTAGGAGCCAAAACAATGTGAGCTGTCCCTGGTCCTCATGCGAGTCGCATGACCAGAAGGCCATTTCCATGCGAGTCGCATGACTCCAGATTTCAGGCCACATCTATAAATTTCAGTGTTTTCGCTCGATTTAAATCACACACATACACAAATATATATATACTCCGTAATATTATTTATTATTTATTATTATTATTATTATTATTATTATTATTATTATTATTATTAATAAGATTATTATTAATCTTATTTTTTCTTATTATTATTAGTGTTATTATTTTTGCGATACAAAAATAATAATGTACAAAAAATATTACGACGGAGTGCTGTCCAAGTAATTTTCAAAATATGTTTTCGAGCGGGAAAGAGCTAAGGAAAATATGAGTTATTGCCAAGGAAATTATGGGTAATGTTCGGGGGTATTTTTGTGAATCAAACCTCGTGTTTATCATCTCCGATGCGTCTACGTGCTTTCCTGCAATATTGTATATCAATATTAAACTGTGAGTTTCATAAGATCCCTTTTACTCTCTACATTTTTGGGCTGAGAATACATGCAAATGTTTTATTAATCGATATACAATATTTATATGTGTGAGTTTCATTTGCTCCCTTTTTAATTGCTTTTGCAATCTATATTTTGGGGCTGAGAATACATGCACTTTATTTTAAACAATGGACACAAGTACATACTAAATTCTATACTGAGTTTGAACCGAAAATCCCTTAGCTTTGGTAACTAGTAACTGCCGGTTATAAGAACTGGTGGGCGCGAGTAGTAGTATATGGATCCATAGGGCTTGATATCCCCGTCCGAGCTAGAGCACTAGCCTTTTAACGGACGTATGCTATTTGAGAAGCGTACACGTTGGTTTGCGTGTATTATTAAGATGATTATACAAAGGGTACAAATTATATAAACATTAAAGTTTAGTTACCAGGGTGCTCAATTTTGTAGAACCGATTGATAAACGTTTCGAATGAAACAACTGAAATCTTGTGATCCACCTTTTATGTAAAACCTATTGATAAACGTTTTGAATAAAACAACTGAACTTTTGTAATCCACATTGATATACGGATTATGTGTAATATTAAAACTATGAACTCACCAACCTTTGTGTTGACACTTGAAGCATGTTTATTCTCAGGTTTCTAGAAGTCTTCCGCTGTTTGCTTATACGTGATACAAGATATGTGCTTGGAGTCATACATGCTATATACAAGAAACTTGCATTCACCAAACCATTACCATGTATCTTATTTTGACTGTATTGTCAACAGATGTATTATTGTAAACCATTTAAATGGTGATTGTCTATACGTAGGAATCATCAGATGTTAAAAACCTGGAATTTATATATTCATTTATGAAATACCTTTTCAAACGAATACAATGTTACAAAATGTATCACATAGAGGTCAAATACCTCGCAATGAAATCAATGAATGACGTGTTCGTCCATATGGATTTGGAGCGATCGTCACAAAAACTCATTGCTACATTTGTTTATACAAGACTTTGATTAATTAATGTTACTTACAGTATAATGAAAACATTGTTTATTGCTCTTATTCCATCTGTCATGCCAATTATTTATTGTTTAGATTTGAATATACTCCAATAAAAGCTTAGAACTTTGAGTCTGATTCAAAATTATCTTCAAACTATTACTTCAAATAATCAAAATCAATCCATACCCAAAAAGATGTGTATCTGATAATTTACAATAATTTTAGATTATTATTAAATTCGTATAACTTTATGTAACATTGAAGCTACTAAAAGCAAGTCAACGAATACTTTCAATTTTCTAGCTTGTCATTAAGTTTCTAGTCAAGTAGTGAAATTTAAGTTTTGGCAAATTATTGTAGTTTAGGTGGTTTATATGCGCTGTATCATTTTTGGGTTATTTTTGAATTCTTATTATGATTACGAAATGGGGAAAATGAAGTTAAGTATATTGACTGGAATTCGCAGGTGTGTTTTCATATTGGGTCTTTTTTCGCTTATTTGTATTATTTTCTTGAAATTCTACTCGTTAAAGCCTTTTCTGATTTTCGATACAAAATGCATATATGATACTAAACCGCAAGTTAATTATGCTCCTCAAATCGATATATTAAACACTGTTATCAAGAAAATCGAGCACGAAATTTCTGATGTTAGAGACTCGCATAACGATTCCCCGTACGCGTTGAAGTACGGGTCCTTTCTTTCAGACATTTTGGGCCTAATCGAGGCTGCAAAATCGGGTGGTCCAGAAGACGAGGTTATAACAGCCACAAACCGTTCACAACCTGTTCATATGTCACCTGATTTTTTCCTGACTGAAGAGATCCGAAAATATGTTCGGATAAAACCAAACAGGTTAGGAAAGCAAAACTTCATGGGAGCAAACGGGACGTTTACAAGCATAGGACATGCTTGTTTTTCAATGAAGGAAGAACTCGAAGAATATATGAATTATGATGTGGGTGAGATATGCAACGATGATTGGAAACTGGCTCAAAAGTTGATGGTGCATGGGTGCGACCCGTTACCAAGAAGACGGTGTCTTTCAGTCGCCCCAAAGTTGTACACTAAGCCGTTACCCACACCCGAGTCAATTTGGAGCCTCCCAGATGATAAAAACGTCCGATGGAGTCAATACAGATGATAAAAATTTTGCCGAGTCAAGGGTTTTTTCAAATGCTCAGATTGTTTCAATCTGACCCATCACGAAAGTCCAAGATGGGTCGTACCCGTTTACCCGGACCCGAACTCAAACTCGACTCCTGATTTTCGAATCACGGAAGTTCTTGATTTGAAGCCTGACGAAATACGTATCGGGTTGGATTTTAGTGTCGGGACGGGGACTTTTGCTGCTAGAATGAGAGAACATAATGTCACAATTGTCTCGGCTGCTTTAAATCTCGGTGCACCTTTTAGTGAAATGATTGCGCTTCGAGGACTTGTACCTTTGTACATGACTATTAATCAACGGCTCCCGTTTTTTGATAACACGTTGGATTTGATCCACACTACTCGGTTTCTCGACGGGTGGATCGATTTTGTGTTGTTGGATTTTGTACTTTATGATTGGGATAGGGTACTTAGGCCTGGAGGGTTGTTATGGATTGATAGTTTCTTCTGTTTAAAAGAGGATTTGTATGATTATTTGGAAGCCTTTAAGATGTTAAGGTACAAAAAACACAAATGGGTGGTTGTACCAAAGGTTGACAAGGATGATGATAGAGAGGTTTTCTTTTCTGCTGTTTTGGAGAAGCCTCCTAGGCCCTTTTAGTCACCAAGGTACAAGTTGTGATGCATGGCAAACAAGTTTTAAGGGACAATGTACAAGTTGTAACTTAAAATGTATTTAGATACGATTCAGTCATTTAGATTGATTATACATAACTTGCTTATCGTTTGAAATTCTTGGATATGTGATCAAACTTGTTTATTCGTCTATTTGATTTTGCGCTAACAAGTTAATGAAAAAACCTTTGCTGTTGTCATGACTCGTGATGCACGATGACTGTAATAGAAATATGTTTCTCTAAATGTTCTTGTAGAAAATTTTATTTTAAAACCTTACATTTAAGAGTTGATGTCTCATTTACCTTATATGTTTGGCTTGTCTTGGTTCTTTTGTTAAACCAAGTACAAATAAACTAGAAACAATGACATATCACACACAATGCTCCCAATCTCTCTGCCCGGATGTCAATTGTGTTGACAAGCTTTTAATCGATCATCCCAAAGTTAATGACTTGCTCTTAATCGAGCCCTTCTCTGCCTGATGATCAGATGATTACTTTCGATTCACTTGGCTTGCTATAAATGGTATCCCATTTAGGTATTTCTCTTCGATGAATATAAACGACATTGCTTCTAATTTCGGTAAAGTAGTTCATATTGATAGATCTTCATCCGAGTTATCTCAGATTGGGTTAGCGTTTGTTTTTGTTGAATTGAATTGTCCTCTGTTGATTGCAATGTGGAGAAGATTGCAATGTGGAGAAGGGGTTAGAAATAATTTTAATTCCGATTCTTTTGTCATCCGGGTAAATGAAGTGTCCAACTACTTGGAGCTCGATCGTTTCCATCTTAATGGTTTCCCTTCGGACCTCCTTTCTAAATCCAACCGCTCGGTTTGTTAGGTGATACGAGTCCGGAGGATGTCCCCTCGTTAACAATGATGAGCCGAACTTCTTTTCGACTAATAAGGAACCTCCTATTGTGATGGCATCGTATGACGATCATTATGGGGTCTATAATCAATCTGTAAAAAAAACACATTTGGCTCAGTTTAAATGCGTGAACGACACTAGCGAGGTTGTTTCCATGCCATATCGTCCAATTAATGGTTCGGAAGTTGATTGTGTTGGCCAACAATCGGACATACGAGGTGATGTTGGAACCAATGGAGATGGTTCGGGTCCTAAAGTCGTTGCGCCGTTTAAGTCTCCGTTAATTCAATCGACCCCAAGACCGCTTTACAAGGACATTTTGGTCGGGGTAGTTCTTGTTGATGTTCGAGTCGATTGATAGCCATGATCTTTCTTCCAACGATTTGTTTCCCGATTCTATTTTGCCCAATGATGATGGTTCTTGTAAACCTCTTATTTTTTCTCCAAGCCATCGGAGTTTATTGATGAGATTGATGTTGCTTCTCCTTCTGTTCCTGAGTGGTGTGCTTTCTAAAGTGGACTGTGGTGGGGATAGGCCCAACAATTGCAATGATGTTTCTATTCCTGGCAGTGTATGGACTCGGGTCCATAAGTACATTGCCTTTGGGGTCCAGTTCTAGTGTTGTTAAGGAGCCAACTTCGTTCGCCTCCGTTGCACCTTAATTCGCTAAACTTAATGGTAAGATACCTATGTTTGAGGAGGCGGATAAAGGAAAGAAATCAATGTCCAAAGAGGCGCTCGCGACGTTCGACGAGATGATGTACAACATGGCGGCCGAACCGGTTAAAGAAAATCTAATCAACTCAAGTGATCCGCCTAAGGAGCCGGTTAAATCTAGAAACCCAAAGAAAAATATTAGACCGGTACAAGGCACAGAGAGAGAAAAATTCGGTGGATTCATTAAGGATGTTTGATGTTCGAGATCGAAGGTTTCGTGCTGTTTGCTTTTTGGGAGATCTAGATAGTTTCAAATCTCGTCCACGTCTTGAAGATTGGTTATCCTCTATGTTTGTTTCTATTGTATGCGTTGCTTTTAGGTCGATTTGTCACACGTTTACTGTTGATTGGATCATGTTTAGAGTTGTGAACTTTATTTTGGTTTATGGTTTGTTTAGCTCGGTAATTCTTTCGTTTATATGTTTTAAAGGGTTTTCATCTTTTATGAAATCCTTTTCTATTTACAAAAGTTCTTCGTTTATTCGCAAAAAAAAAAAAAAAAAAAAAAAAAAAAACTTATAGATAAAATAGATCATGTTCTGTTTATTATTTGGTCGAGTAAATGTGCAGATTTAATGTTCCCCAGAATAATATATCTAAAGTATGTTCCCCTGTAACTTGATTAACAAGAGCTAGCATTTTGAAGCACAATGTGTCAGAACTGAAATCAATAAAAAAATATTTGTTTCTAGTGCCCAACAAATTGTTCGAGTAAGAATATAGTATTATGCTAAAGCACTCATTATTGATAAACGAAAGTTAAGTGACTTTCTTATGTCACAAGATATAAACTAATACATATGGAAACAGATAAGCTGCATCAAAATATGCAGAGGTTAGGGATTTCACCTTCAAATTTGGCTTTCTACCTCTGTAGTATACTCGATCCGCGACTCTCTACCTAAGAATCTACTTCAAATCAACACGTACGGACCCCTTTTATCATAGAGTGTCTTCTCCTGAATCTAAATCTGCCTTATAGTAGTAAAAAATGAATATGAAAAACTTAAATAATATGTTAAAAGCAGTATCTATCAGACTCAATAGCAGCTTCAGTCTATTGCAACATATTATGTATCAAAAATAAACAGATTGACCTCTAACGTAAATTGCTTCATCATCATTAACAAATTATTAAGAAAAATTCACCTTAAGTTTCATCCCAAAGTAAACTAGCATTTGTGAATTCATAGAAAATAACCAACATATGAAGTGTGATCATTTCAACTCAAGCTTCACTTTCGCGCTTCTGGCATATATAGCTAAAATTCTACTCCAAATCAATGACTCATTACACTACACTCTTCTCTAAAGATTTTTAAAATATACTCCACATAAAGAGCAGAACATTATAAAGTGTAGAAAAAACTGATAAAAACTAGATAAAAAGAGACAACATACATAGGTTTTTACATCCATTATTTTAGGGGTCAAAAGTTAGAATATATTTACAGGCACTTGTTTCAATCGGACTTTCATTTGGTTGATCCAAGCGACTCGGAGGTCTTACGTTTAACTCTACCTTTAGGAAGCTGTATTACCGTCTATATCTTACCTCCCAATAATGTTGTTATTGACGTTGATATTAACAAACATATGTTTCTCATAAAGTGTCACTTGAAGAATAAGTCATCACAAAGATGAACTTGACCTATGTAGGAAGATAAATAAATTTTCAATATACAATACTCCCTCCGTTCCAAATCTATTGTCCCCAGATAAAAAAACACACAGTTTAATAAAAAGTACCTGACACATATACTTTTTCGTTAACTTTCCAGTTTTACCCCTTACTTTTTAACTATATTTCTGTCTTACATGTATAAAGTAGGGGCAAAACAGAATTTTATCACATTTTTCTTTACCATTTATGGAAGTACAATTAATTTGGGACATCTTAAAAATGAATACTGGACAATATAATTGGGACGGAGGGAGTAATTTTTTCTCAATTTAGAACATATATGTTTGGCGTGTCTTAACTACAAATAAACTAGAACTTACAAATAAAATAGTTAAATAGATCATGTTTCCCTTATTAGAGTGCTCCCAACCATGACAAGCTTCCTCACCACCACTAGCTGCCACATCAGCACTAATAAGCCATGACTAAACACTCCCAACCATGACATATTTCCATATAAAAATTTGGACCAACTATATTAATCAATTATAATAAAATACAAATATTAAAGCTAGAGGTACAAGATAATATACATCTACTTCCGTCGTGCTTCATGCGTGAGAAAGGAGAGAAGGGTTAGGATGGCAGGGCGGCCGGAGGGCGGGTTGCTGCCAACAGCGCCCTGCACGGCGGTGAGGAGGGTGGGGGTGATGGATAAGCCGTTGGGAGCACTCTTATAGATAAATCCACAACATCATGAAGTTCCAGATCTCAGCTACAAATTATGTTCCCCTGTAACCTGATTAACAGAGGCTAGCACATTGGAGAACAATGTGTCAAACTTACAAAAAATGTTTTGAGTGGCCCAACAAATCGTTCGAGTATGTATATAGTATTATGCTAAAGCACTCATTATTGATAAACAAATGTTAAGTGACTTTCTTATGTCACAAGATATAAACTAATACATATGGAAACAGATAAGCTGCATCCACCACATGCAGAGGTTAAGGATTTCACCTTCAAATTTGGGCTTCTATCTCTGTAGTAGACTCGATCTGCAACTCTTTACCTAAGATTCTGTTGGTTATTAATGCCCAAGACACAACTTATGTCTATACTACTAATGACGTTTGAACCTAAAGGGTCACACACAATGAGCAAATAGATATCAATTACATATATGAATACAATTCGAATATTACAACCTCATTATACATGTTGTGACATTATTATTTAATATAAATAATAATACTACAATTGTATGTGAATGCATACAAATATATAAACATGTATTTATGTAAGTAACAAGTATATTACTTACTTGTTTCCATATAGTTAACTAAATACAATAGTTTTGTCAAAATTGTTTGATGTAAATAAATGTATATTGTTAACTAGTTGGTAGGTCATGCATTGATAAACTTTACACTATATAATGTAAGAATACAAGTAAAGTGAAATGATGAAAGATTACTTTCATGATAACTTGTTGCCTTTCATGATTAAAGTGAAATGATTATGCATTGCTTTTAATAATGACTTGTTTATGTGTTTCTTTAAATGTATGATCTTCATACGTACATTATGAGAAGGTTTTGAAAACCACATACTTGCAAGTATTATCTAAAATAGTTACTTACAATATATCTTAAGTTTTCTTTCATATTTGAAAGATTAATAAGAAAACAAGATAGGATTAAAACAAGAAATAAGAAAGGTTGTTTTTTATACTTGTTTTCAAGGGTTGTGAAGGACTAGCATCCGGTTGATATTGGAGTTTGCTTTCGTGTGGATTACCGATAGAGGGAGGCTATTTTGGCTCCTATATTCTTAGCATCCATAACTTCTCAAGTTCAAAGTCTTCAAAGGTAGTAGTCTTTAAACTCACTATTTATTATTTAGTTTTCTTAAAAACATGCAATTGAATCCTTGGTGGGGAGTTTTGAAAGGTTTAAATAATTGTTGTACATGCTTCCGCTGCTAAATAGTTTTATGAAATTTAATACAAATCCCAACAGTGGTATCAGAGCCGCTTTTGCATGTGTTAAGAAACTTATGTTATATACAATAAGAACTTGTTCTTATTATTAGAAATGAACAACTTTTTTTTCTAAAAAGGAAAAGTTGTAGATTTCTAAAATGCAACTCAGTTATTTTATTTGCTACAACCATTCCTTTTACATGCATGTATGGTTGTAGAAGTTGCTATATATATATATATATATATATATATATATATATATATATATATATATATATATATATATATACTAGTTGATATATTAAGTTGCATGGTGCATAGAAAGCCTTTAGACCATTTTGTGATATTTGGTTGTGTTGAAATTCGATTGGGTTGTAAATTATTCTTTCATTTATAATGGTTTGTAATAATTTTATTTTTCATGTTTTGTTTAATTTTGAGATGTAAAAGTATTAGTGTAGACTTGTATATTTTATCTATAAAATGTAACATGACATGAAGAAAATTCAAGATGGAGTTCTAAGCAATTTTGGAGCCATTTGCAACACCAAATGTTGACTAGGCAAGTAGGAACTTCAAGACATCACAATGAAGCATGGATATTTGTTATGTCCTTAGATTGACGCGGTCCCTTCGTTTTGCTCACGAAAACCGATTAGGAAAAGGCTTGGCTATGCACCTATTAATTGTTGTGTTTATGTTTGTATGTTGCATGTTTGAATATAGGATATTTGCATGCTAGAAAATAATTTTTTTTTAACAAATCAAACACAAATAAGAGTTTGGTAAATTTATATATAATTTTGAAAATGATTTTTCGTAAAAGTATAAAATGAGTTTTAATAAAAAGGAGTTTTTACATAAAGCTCAAAGTTAACATTAAAATTATGAATTTTAATAAATTATGAATTTAATAAATTTAAACCAAACTCTTGTATAAAGTTTTAAATAAAATGAGTTTTATTAGAAACTAAAATTGGTCTTAAGTTAGCGCGATCAATGTATATATATTAATATAGGATATTAGTTTAAAATTGGACACGCCGTGAGTGACTAAAATAGAGATTCTATAAACTCAAGACCAACATATAAAATATGATTTTATCTAAAGTATACGTATAATATATTGTTGAATGCATGCAACAATTATTATACGAAATGTTTTGTCAAATTGAAATAATACAAAACACAAAATCCCTTTTAAAATGTAAGTTTATGCCATCCTTTTTAAGACACTCGCTTGTCATTTGTACGTCGTTGTGGAGAGAGCATCAGCCAACCACCACGGTAGTCTTGTAATTACCGAGATGGTGTTTCGCGATTCCCATGACAGTCTTGGGCCGAACACCATAAGTTTTAAATAGGACAACTTAATTGGTGCTTCTTGTGGAGAGAGCATCAGCCAAACACAAGATGCCCAATGCATAGATGGGATTAAACATACCAGTTGACAATTGTTGTTAATGATCCCATTAAGATATAGAAATTGTATTAGACTTGCAATTGGTAATCGTTACCTACCTTGTTAATTTAAACTTAGTGGAGAGAGCATCAGCCAACCACTCAAGGTTAAATGTAACTTGGATTCTAGCCTTTAACAAATTAATTTTTCATAAGAAAGTTAGGGTAATCAATTATTAAAGGATCAAATATTAAAATACTAAAAGAACTTTGTTAATTTTGTAGATGTCACCCAATGCAACTACACCCGTTCACCACCTTTCTCTAAGATCTGTCTTAGAGAAGGAAAAACTCAATGATACGAACTTCTTAGACTGGTATCGTAATTTGAGAATTGTTCTCAAAGTCGAAAAGAAGTCGTATATACTTGATGGACCCGTTCCCGAGGAACCCCGTGCTAATGCCACTAAGAGCATTCGAGATGCTTGGACTAAGCATATGGATGACTCCACAGAGGTAGCATGCCTCATGTTAGCCACCATGATTCCAGACTTGCAAAAGGACCTGGAACATCATGATGCCTTTGAGATGCTTAAGCAGCTAAAGGAAATGTTCCAGCAACAAGCTAGGCAACAACGCTTTGAAACTGTCAGAGCGTTACACGCATGCATGATGACAGAGGGGACATCTGTAAGCTCTTATGTTCTAAAAATGAAGAGCTACATAGATCAACTTGAGAGGCTTGGATCTTCCATTGGTCCTGAGTTGGCAATAGACTTGATCCTCAACTCACTACCAAAGTCATATGACCAGTTCCTCTTGAACTATAATATGAACAATTTGGAGAAATCTATCTCGGAGTTACATTTAATGCTTAAGACTGCCGAGAAGAATATTCCATCCAAAACCTCTGAAGTCCTCATGATTCGGGAAGGAAAAATCAAGAAGCTACAAGCCAAAGGTAAAGGTAAAGGCAAACCTAAGAGTCAGGGCAAACGCAAAAGGCAAAAAGTTTGTCCCAAAGAATTCTGTCAAGAAGAAAGAAAAACCTGCCAAAGATGCCACTTGTTTCCATTGTGGAAAAATTGGTCATTGGAAGCGAAACTGCCCGACTTACCTTGCAGAGCTGAAGAAGACAAAGGCTAGCAATGCTAGCACCTCAGGTATCCATATGATAGAACTATTTGCTTTCTCTAGTAATTCATGGGTATTTGATACTGGTTGTGGAACTCACATTTGTAATAATGTGCAGGGATTAAGAAAGATTAAGAAGCTGAAACCAGGCGATTTGGTATTGCATGTTGGCAACGGAGCACATGTTGCGGTCGTAGCAATAGGCACTTATGAACTTTTATTACCAAATGGCCTGTATTTAATATTAAATAATTGTTATTATGTCCCTAGTCTAACTAGGAACATTATTTCAGCTGCACGTTTGTATGAATCTGGTTACTCGTATGCTTTTCCTAATGGTAATATTTCAGTTTTCAATAAAGATGTTTTTTATTTTGAGGCACGGCCTCACAATGGCATATATGAAGTTGACATACAAGATTCATCCAATAATAGTTCTATGTATAACATAAACACCAAAAGATCCAAGCATGACTTGAATCAAACTTATCTATGGCATTGTCGTCTTGGTCACATAAACAAGAAACGCATAACCAAACTCCAATTTGATGGAATTTTAAAATCAACTAACTCTGAGTCATTTGATGTATGTGAATCTTGTTTAAGCGGGAAGATGACAAAGGCACCTTTCTCCGGTTCTGGAGAAAGAGCAAAGGATCTTTTGGGACTTATACATACCGATGTATGCGGTCCTTTTAGAACTATGTCAAGAAATGGTGAAATATACTTCATTACATTTACTGATGATTTCAGTAGATTTTGTTATGTTTACTTATTGAAACATAAACATGAGGCATTTGAAACGTTCAAAGTGTTTCAAAATGAGGTTCAAAATCAGCTAGGCAAAACGATAAAGGTTCTTCGATCGGATCGAGGAGGTGAGTACTTGTGTCAAGAGTTTGACGATCATCTAAAGAATTGTGGAATTATTTCACAACGCACTCCACCCGGAACACCACAACATAATGGTGTTTCTGAGAGGAGGAATCGAACCCTACTTGATATGGTTCGATCTATGATGAATCATACTTCACTTCCTCCATCCTTCTAGACCTATGCCTTATTATCTGCTGCTCGCATATTAAATATGGTACCCGTGGCGACCCGACCAAAATCGTCATTGACGGCGTCGCTAACTGAGGTCCCGAAACGTGGTCGTAGTCCCTATATGAGACTCGTTTGACCAAAATTATGTCGCATTCTTTTGAAACGTATCATGCTTGCAAAGTTTAGTTTACAAAACCGTTCGACAACAATTTTAAGTTTGCAAAAGTATAAATTATAAATGAGGTAACTTGCGACATAATTAGTTTAAAATCGCGGTTGCTATAAATAGCGTAAGTATGTAAACAATATGTTTGAATCCAAAGGTGCTATCACTAGCGTATGTATGTATGTATGCTTGACCCCAAGCAAGAAATCAGAGTGTATGCATGCATGCTTGACTCCAAGAAAGTATGAGTGTACGCGGAAGCATGTATCAAATAGCCAAGTATGAACCTGAGAAACATATAGAAAACTGTCAACGAAAAACGTTGGTGAAATCATAGGTGTTTTAGTAAACGTTGTATTTGAACCACAAGATTTAGTATAAGATGATTATCAAAATCATTTGCATTCCAAAGTTGTTGTTTGTATCCCGGGCACCCAATTATCAAACTTAACTGTTTTGCACCCTTTGCGTAGTGTTAGAACATACACTAGACCCAAAAATATATTTCATCCGCTAACGGTAGCGAACCGTCCGAATGAGGCTAGTCAAGCCCATGTGATCACATAATATAAGTTCACGTTTACACCCTGCAAGTGTAACTAATGATAATTGAATTGAGGCTTTTTGTTCAAACCCGTACGTGGAATGTTCGTTTTCGTACTTGTGTTCAATGTATAAAAGTATGATACGTATATGTTTCTCATCCCATAGTTTAAAGCATAGAAGTTGTTTGAAAGATGGGACTATGATCTCACCTCGAGTGCACGAGTATAAAAGTACTTCACAAAGTAAACGTGTGCATGATAGTTGCTTAGCCTTGACCAAAACAAGTAAGTTGTATTAATTAACCGGTTACGTCACAAGGTCGGGCGAAATGTGTTCAATTAGTCCTATGGCTCGTTACGACTCGATTAAATATAGCATGTGAATCAATTTGTCAAGTTTCATGCAAGATACAAGTATAGAAACAAGTTAGGAAGATTGCACAATCATTTGGTTAAGTTTGACAAAAAGTCGAACTTCGGTCGGTCAAAGTCAACAAAAAGTCAACACGTTCGGGTCGGGTCCCGAACTATTTTTCTGAGGTTTTTAATCATATATGAGCATGTTAGAACAAGTTACATGTGAATCGGAGGTGCGTAGCATAGCAAACATTATTCAAAAATCGACAAAGTTGGACATACCACTTTGGCGCGCCGCGCGGGTATATGGCGCGCCGCGCCATTACCTGTGCAGAGAATTCTGGCAGTTTTTAAGTTTTATGCACTAACCTAACTTCAACCAATCACCATTTATGACCCGCAAACAACCAAAGCATGTATCTTATATCATCGGAAAGGTATTTTGACAAGGAAAACAACTAAACACATTTCATCCATCACATTTACTTTTACAATAACCAAAATCACATTCAAAGCTCCTCATTAAATGCACTCAAGTTAATAAATGAAATTCGATGATTCGGCAACCAATTTATATGAATGATATGCCGTTTCGAAGGTGATCAAGCATACAATACAACCTAACACTTACAAATAACATTTCATGTCATTCAAAGCATCAAAAGTTCATTTCAAGTTCATCAAACCCTAACCCAAATCCACCAAAACCAATAATCAAGTTTATGAAGTTTTCTAAAACAACCTACACATCAAATTGAAGCTAGTGATACTAGTAACACAATTAAAACATGAACTT
This sequence comes from Rutidosis leptorrhynchoides, assembly GCF_046630445.1. Classification (NCBI taxonomy): domain Eukaryota; kingdom Viridiplantae; phylum Streptophyta; class Magnoliopsida; order Asterales; family Asteraceae; genus Rutidosis; species Rutidosis leptorrhynchoides. The sequence goes on along the minus strand of NC_092338.1, from coordinate 124,898,331 downwards.
TAACAATTTAATAACCTTTAATCTTCCAAAATCAAAGATTAAGCAAACCCATTTTCAAGTGTTCAAACTAGTTACTCAGATCAACAAATCGAACAAACAAAACATATATTCATGTTACACACGAGCCATAGACACTAACTAACACCATTTCAAGTATATAAAACGAATTTAGAGAAAATCTAGAGTTTTAGAAATGTTACCCAAATGTGAAGAAATTGGTACCAAAATGTAGAAGATGAAGAGAGGATCACGAAAATGTAATTTGTTTTGAAGTTTGCTTCTCGATCCGGATTTAGATGATGATTTTATGAAGATGGGTGTTTGAGTTCATGAAAGGGAAGTAGAGAGAAAAGAGGAAGAAGGTGGGAGGTGAAATGAATGGATGGATAAGGTGGGTTGACTAGTTGACCTAGTCAACTAGTTTGCCCACTTGGCAACCTCGGTCCCTCAAATTTCAAAGCGGGTGCGGGAATTAACCAAACGAATATTTAAAAAAAAACGCTCGAGTAAACGAGTGATGTTATAATTAAATAACGGGAAAATTAAGAACGTTGGTCAACGGAAACTACGAATTTAAATAACGAAAGGTATTATTTAAAAAAAAAAAAGATAGTGTTAAAAATAAATTTAACGGAAAAACGCGGGATGTTACATTACCTACACCTTAAAAGAAATTTTGTCCCGAAATTTAGTTGGAAGTAGTAGTCGTTGTTTCTTCCTCGAGATCTTGCGTTGTCGGTTCTACGAATAAGTGAAGGTACTCCCTCGGGTATTTCAACGAACTTTGACAGTCGCGATTTTACGTTGGTTTAAAGTTTGGTTCCACGATTTATAGTTTCAACCGGTCCTCCTTGGAAGTGAGGTTTATCGTTGATAGTAAGTTCATCGAAGAGGATAACAAGTTCTTGTCTCGCAAGACACGCCTTTAAGTTTGATACACAGAATGTAGGATGAACGGAATTTGTTCGAGTCGGAAGTTCGAAGCGGTAAGCAACGGGCACAACACACCCCAAAATTTCAAAAGGACTAAAAATATCGCGGATTTAGCTTTCTACGTTTCCGAAACGGACTACACCTTTTCAAGGTGCGACTTTTAACGTTACGCGATTTCCCACTTGGAATTCGAGAGGTTTACGTTTAACCCTTGTATGGCTCTTTTGGCGACTACGGGCCGTCTTGAGCCTTTCCTGGAATTGAAAAATTTTCCGGTTGTTTCATGAATGAGTTCGGGTCCGGTGGTTCGCTTGTCACCTACTTTGGTTCAACAATTTAAGAAAATGACATTCACGGCTATACGGGTCCTCGAAAAGTGTGGCGTTAATACTCGAATGAAAATTATTGTAGTAAGAGAATTTGACTAAAGGCAAGTACTTTTCTCAAGTAAATTTGAAGTCGATAACACGAACTCGTATTATGGTTTCCAAAGTTTGAATCATATGTTTGCTCGGTCCGTCGGGTTGTGGTTGATGTGTTGTACTCATGTTTAAGCGTGGTCCCGAGGCTTTTTGTAAGGCACTCCGAAATCTAGAAGTGAAATGAGAATCTCGATCCAAAACGAGGTACATTTCTTTAAGGTATATTTGAAAAAGTTTGTTAGGACTTGAAAACGTTAGATAGAACAAGTTTCTCAAGAAATTCGCGCCGCGGAAGATTTATCGATTTTCGAAAATGTTCGTTAGGACTATTCACCCTCGTGGCGAATGCTTGTATAGTGTGAAGAGTCTCTCTCTCCATTGAGAATTTAGGTAGAAGGTTTCTTTATACGAAAGTACGAGTGTAATGCGGGAGAAGTTTCCGCCTCGATATGAGCATAACAAGCATATCGTAGTTCGTCGATAAAACTGTGCGAAAACGAGATAGTATACACGTGTAACATATGTTTGAAAATGAAAGAATTTGTCATTCCTTCGGAAGCATGGGTATGGTTCGACAATAATCGAAGATGTGTCCCTGGTATGGTTGTTATCAACATTCTCGGAGTTTTTAGATATTTAAACAAGAAAAATGAAGTCATGTACATGGCACATGGTGGTGATTAGGTTGATCGAGTCCAATCACCATCACGAGTCATTAGAACTTTGGTATGGCTTACCGTAATATAACCACGTTGATCGAGTGTCGTTATATTACGCTAACTCATACCTCCATTCCCACATCACTCCATAACATCAAGTTCGTGTAACTGTGAAGATCTAGAATGAACAAAGTGTAACGACGTCTCAAACGTGACTCGTATTAAATCGAAAGAATTTTTGCAACTCTAAAGAAGCGTTCCCCGAGAGAAGTGTATAAATGTTTGTTCACGTCAATGCGGTTCGAGTCAGACAATAATGTATTCAGGTATGAAAAGAGTAACGAGTCATGATAACGAGTAGCACGCAACCGTAGTGATAAATGTTGATGACGATACTCACCTAGAGTAGTGATGGTAGTAACACCAAAAAGTAGATAGTAAGAAACACCAGTGGAAAACCGATAGTAAGTTGAAACGGTGGCAAATAACAATCCGGGAGACAGAGTTCCCGAACAAGTGTGACTAATGAAGTCGTCGTCATCCATACGTGTATGAATCTTGAATTTACGTGTGTTACCAGAAAGTGGCAGAATACGGATTCGTATGATGAAAGCTTGGTACCATCAAGAAGTTTGCCTAAGAATGATTCAAGTATAATGCACAAGTAGTCAAGTAAGTGCTATCTATAGCAAATGTATGTCAGAATGCAATGGCTAACTATCCGGTTGTAGTCTAGATTCACTAATGCATCCCAACGACTGTGTCAGACACACTAATGCACATCCTAGTTCCCTACAACCAACGCTCTGATACCATCTGTGGCGACCCGACCAAAATCGTCATTGACGGCGTCGCTAACTGAGGTCCCGAAACGTGGTCGTAGTCCCTATATGAGACTCGTTTGACCAAAATTATGTCGCATTCTTTTGAAACGTATCATGCTTGCAAAGTTTAGTTTACAAAACCGTTCGACAACAATTTTAAGTTTGCAAAAGTATAAATTATAAATGAGGTAACTTGCGACATAATTAGTTTAAAATCGCGGTTGCTATAAATAGCGTAAGTATGTAAATAATATGTTTGAATCCAAAGGTGCTATCACTAGCGTATGTATGTATGTATGCTTGACCCCAAGCAAGAAATCAGAGTGTATGCATGCATGCTTGACTCCAAGCAAGTATGAGTGTACACGGAAGCATGTATCAAATAGCCAAGTATGAACCTGAGAAACATATAGAAAACTGTCAACGAAAAACGTTGGTGAAATCATAGGTGTTTTAGTAAACGTTGTATTTGAACCACAAGATTTAGTATAAGATGATTATCAAAATCATTTGCATTCCAAAGTTGTTGTTTGTTTCCCGGGCACCCAATTATCAAACTTAACTGTTTTGCACCCTTTGCGTAGTGTTAGAACATACACTAGACCCGAAAATATATTTCATCCGCTAACGGTAGCGAACCGTCCGAATGAGGCTCGTCAAGCGCATGTGATCACATAATATAAGTTCACGTTTACACCCTGCAAGTGTAACTAATGATAATTGAATTGAGGCTTTTTGTTCAAACCCGTACGTGGAATGTTCGTTTTCGTACTTGTGTTCAATGTATAAAAGTATGATACGTATATGTTTCTCATCCCATAGTTTAAAGCATAGAAGTTGTTTGAAAGATGGGACTATGATCTCACCTCGAGTGCACGATGAAATGTCCCGTTCTTATTGATTAAAAACGTTCCATATTAATTGATTTCGTTGCGAGGTTTTGACCTCTATATGAGACGTTTTTCAAAGACTGCATTCATTTTTAAACAAACCATAACCTTTATTTCATCAATAAAGGTTTAAAAAGCTTTACGTAGATTATCAAATAATGATAATCTAAAATATCCTGTTTACACACGACCATTACATAATGGTTTACAATACAAATATGTTACAACAAAATAAGTTTCTTGAATGCAGTTTTTACACAATATCATACAAGCATAGACTCCAAATCTTGTCCTTATTTAAGTATGCGACAGCGGAAGCTCTTAATAATCACCTGAGAATAAACATGCTTAAAACGTCAACAAAAATGTTGGTGAGTTATAGGTTTAACCTATATATATCAAATCGTAACAATAGACCACAAGATTTCATATTTCAATACACATCCCATACATAGAGATAAAAATCATTCATATGGTGAACACCTGGTAACCGACAATAACAAGATGCATATATAAGAATATCCCCATCATTCCGGGACACCCTTCGGATATGATATAAATTTCGAAGTACTAAAGCATCCGGTACTTTGGATGGGGTTTGTTAGGCCCAATAGATCTATCTTTAGGATTCGCGTCAATTAGGGTGTCTGTTCCCTAATTCTTAGATTACCAGACTTAATAAAAAGGGGCATATTCGATTTCGATAATTCAACCATAGAATGTAGTTTCACGTACTTGTGTCTATTTTGTAAATCATTTATAAAACCTGCATGTATTCTCATCCCAAAAATATTAGATTTTAAAAGTGGGACTATAACTCACTTTCACAGATTTTTACTTCGTCGGGAAGTAAGACTTGGCCACTGTTGATTCACGAACCTATAACAATATATACATATATATCAAAGTATGTTCAAAATATATTTACAACACTTTTAATATATTTTGATGTTTTAAGTTTATTAAGTCAGCTGTCCTCGTTAGTAACCTACAACTAGTTGTCCACAGTTAGATGTACAGAAATAAATCGATAAATATTATCTTGAATCAATCCACGACCCAGTGTATACGTATCTCAGTATTGATCACAACTCAAACTATATATATTTTGGAATCAACCTCAACCCTGTATAGCTAACTCCAACATTCACATATAGAGTGTCTATGGTTGTTCCGAAATATATATAGATGTGTCGACATGATAGGTCGAAACATTGTATACGTGTCTATGGTATCTCAAGATTACATAATATACAATACAAGTTGATTAAGTTATGGTTGGAATAGATTTGTTACCAATTTTCACGTAGCTAAAATGAGAAAAATTATCCAATCTTGTTTTACCCATAACTTCTTCATTTTAAATCCGTTTTGAGTGAATCAAATTGCTATGGTTTCATATTGAACTCTATTTTATGAATCTAAACAGAAAAGTATAGGTTTATAGTAGGAAAAATAAGTTACAAGTCGTTTTTGTAAAGGTAGTCATTTCAGTCGAAAGAACGACGTCTAGATGACCATTTTAGAAAACATACTTCCACTTTGAGTTTAATCATAATTTTTGGATATAGTTTCATGTTCATAATAAAAATCATTTTCTCAGAATAACAACTTTAAAATCAAAGTTTATCATAGTTTTTAATTAACTAACCCAAAACAGCCCGCGGTGTTACTACGACAGCGTAAATCCGGTTTTACGGTGTTTTTCGTGTTTCCAGGTTTTAAATCATTAAGTTAGCATATCATATAGATATAGAACATGTGTTTAGTTGATTTTAAAAGTCAAGTTAGAAGGATTAACTTTTGTTTGCGAACAAGTTTAGAATTAACTAAACTATGTTCTAGTGATTACAAGTTTAAACCTTCGAATAAGATAGCTTTATATGTATGAATCGAATGATGTTATGAACATCATTACTACCTTAAGTTCCTTGGATAAACCTACTCGAAAAGAGAAAAATGGATCTAGCTTCAATGGATCCTTGGATGGCTCGAAGTTCTTGAAGCAGAATCATGACACGAAAACAAGTTCAAGTAAGATCATCACTTGAAATAAGATTGTTATAGTTATAGAAATTGAACCAAAGTTTGAATATGATTATTACCTTGTATTAGAATGATAACCTACTGTAAGAAACAAAGATTTATTGAGGTTGGATGATCACCTTACAAGATTGGAAGTGAGCTAGCAAACTTGAAAGTATTCTTGATTTTATGAAACTAGAACTTTTGGAATTTATGAAGAACACTTAGAACTTGAAGATAGAACTTGAGTGAGATCAATTAGATGAAGAAAATTGAAGAATGAAAGTGTTTGTAGGTGTTTTTGGTCGTTGGTGTATGGATTAGATATAAAGGATATGAAATTTTGTTTTCATGTAAATAAGTCATGAATGATTACTCATATTTTTGTAATTTTATGAGATATTTCATGCTAGTTGCCAAATGATGGTTCCCACATGTGTTAGGTGACTCACATGGGCTGCTAAGAGCTGATCATTGGAGTGTATATACCAATAGTACATACATCTAAAAGCTGTGTATTGTACGAGTACGAATACGGGTGCATACGAGTAGAATTGTTGATGAAACTGAACGAGGATGTAATTGTAAGCATTTTTGTTAAGTAGAAGTATTTTGATAAGTGTATTGAAGTCTTTCAAAAGTGTATAAATACATATTAAAACACTACATGTATATACATTTTAACTGAGTCGTTAAGTCATCGTTAGTCGTTACATGTAAATGTTGTTTTGAAACCTTTAGGTTAACAATCTTGTTAAATGTTGTTAACCCAATGTTTATAATATCAAAAGAGATTTTAAATTATTATATTATCATGATATTATGATGTACGAATATCTCTTAATATGATATATATACATTAAATGTCGTTACAACGATAATCGTTACATATATGTCTCGCTTCAAAATCATTAAGTTAGTAGTCTTGTTTTTACATATGTAGTTCATTGTTAATATACTTAATGATATGTTTACTTATCATAATATAATGTTAACTATATATATAACCATATATATGTCATCATATAGTTTTTACAAGTTTTAACGTTCGTGAATCACCGGTCAACTTGGGTGGTCAATTGTCTGTATGAAACCTATTTCAATTAATCAAGTCTTAACAAGTTTGATTGCTTAACATGTTGGAAACATTTAATCATGTAAATATCAATCTCAATTAATATATATAAACATGGAAAAGTTCGGGTCACTACAATACCTACCCGTTAAATAAATTTCGTCCCGAAATTTTAAGCTGTTGAAGGTGTTAACGAATCTTCTAGAAATAGATGCGGGTATTTCTTCTTCATCTGATCTTCACGCTCCCAGGTGAACTCGGGTCCTCTACGAGCATTCCATCGAACCTTAACAATTGGTATCTTGTTTTGCTTAAGTCTTTTAACCTCACGATCCATTATTTCGACGGGTTCTTCGATGAATTGAAGTTTTTCGTTGATTTGGATTTCATCTAACGGAATAGTGAGATCTTCTTTAGCAAAACATTTCTTCAAATTCGAGACGTGGAAAGTGTTATGTACAGCCGCGAGTTGTTGAGGTAACTCAAGTCGGTAAGCTACTGGTCCGACACGATCAATAATCTTGAATGGTCCAATATACCTTGGATTTAATTTCCCTCGTTTACCAAATCGAACAACGCCTTTCCAAGGTGCAACTTTAAGCATGACCATCTCTCCAATTTCAAATTCTATATCTTTTCTTTTAATGTCAGCGTAGCTCTTTTGTCGACTTTGGGCGGTTTTCAACCGTTGTTGAATTTGGATGATCTTCTCGGTAGTTTCTTGTATAATCTCCGGACCCGTAATCTGTCTATCCCCCACTTCACTCCAACAAATTGGAGACCTGCACTTTCTACCATAAAGTGCTTCAAACGGCGCCATCTCAATGCTTGAATGGTAGCTGTTGTTGTAGGAAAATTCTGCTAACGGTAGATGTCGATCCCAACTGTTTCCGAAATCAATAACACATGCTCGTAGCATGTCTTCAAGCGTTTGTATCATCCTTTCGCTCTGCCCATCAGTTTGTGGATGATAGGCAGTACTCATGTCTAGACGAGTTCCTAATGCTTGCTGCAATGTCTGCCAGAATCTTGAAATAAATCTGCCATCCCTATCAGAGATAATAGAGATTGGTATTCCATGTCTGGAGACGACTTCCTTCAAATACAGTCGTGCTAACTTCTCCATCTTGTCATCTTCTCTTATTGGCAGGAAGTGTGCTAATTTGGTGAGACGATCAACTATTACCCAAATAGTATCAAAACCACTTGCAGTCCTTGGCAATTTAGTGATGAAATCCATGGTAATGTTTTTCCATTTCCATTCCGGGATTTCGGGTTGTTGAAGTAGACCTGATGGTTTCTGATGCTCAGCTTTGACCTTAGAACACGTCAAACATTCTCCTACGTATTTAGCAACATCGGCTTTCATACCCGGCCACCAAAAATATTTCTTGAGATCCTTGTACATCTTCCCCGTTCCAGGATGTATTGAGTATCTGGTTTTATGAGTTTCTCTAAGTATCATTTCTCTCATATCTCCAAATTTTGGTACCCAAATCCTTTCAGCCCTATACCGGGTTCCGTCTTCCCGAATATTAAGATGCTTCTCCGATCCTTTGGGTATTTCATCCTTTAAATTTCCCTGTTTTAAAACTCCTTGTTGCGCCTCCTTTATTTGAGTAGTAATGTTATTATGAATCATTATATTCATAGATTTTACTCGAATGGGTTCTCTGTCCTTCCTGCTCAAGGCATCGGCTACCACATTTGCCTTCCCCGGGTGGTAACGAATCTCAAAGTCGTAATCATTCAATAATTCAATCCACCTACGCTGCCTCATATTCAGTTGTTTCTGATTAAATATGTGTTGAAGACTTTTGTGGTCGGTATATATAATACTTTTGACCCCATATAAGTAGTGCCTCCAAGTCTTTAATGCAAAAACAACCGCGCCTAATTCCAAATCATGCGTCGTATAATTTTGTTCGTGAATCTTCAATTGTCTAGACGCATAAGCAATCACCTTCGTTCGTTGCATTAATACACAACCGAGACCTTGCTTTGATGCATCACAATAAATCACAAAATCATCATTCCCTTCAGGCAATGACAATATAGGTGCCGTAGTTAGCTTTTTCTTCAATAACTGAAACGCTTTCTCTTGTTCATCATTCCATTCAAATTTCTTCCCTTTATGCGTTAATGCAGTCAAGGGTTTTGCTATTCTGGAAAAGTCTTGGATGAACCTTCTGTAGTAACCAGCTAGTCCTAAAAACTGGCGTATGTATTTCGGAGTTTTCGGGGTTTCCCACTTTTCAACAGTTTCTATCTTTGCCGGATCCACCTTAATACCTTCTTTGTTCACTATGTGACCGAGGAATTGAACTTCTTCCAACCAAAATGCACACTTTGAAAACTTAGCGTACAATTCTTCCTTCCTCAATACTTCTAACACCTTTCTCAAATGTTCACCGTGTTCTTGGTCATTCTTTGAGTAAATAAGTATGTCATCAATGAAAACAATGACAAACTTGTCAAGGTATGGTCCACACACTCGGTTCATAAGGTCCATGAACACAGCTGGTGCATTAGTTAAACCAAACGGCATGACCATAAACTCGTAATGACCGTAACGTGTTCTGAAAGCAGTCTTTGGAATATCATCTTCTTTCACCCGCATTTGATGATACCCGGAACGTAAGTCAATCTTTGAATAAACAGACGAGCCTTGTAGTTGATCAAATAAGTCGTCGATTCTCGGTAGTGGGTAGCGGTTCTTGATGGTAAGTTTGTTCAACTCTCGGTAGTCGATACACAACCTGAATGTACCATCTTTCTTCTTGACAAACAAAACAGGAGCTCCCCACGGTGATGTGCTTGGTTGAATGAAACCACGCTCTAAAATTTCTTGTAATTGGCTTTGCAGTTCTTTCATCTCGCTGGGTGCGAGTCTGTAAGGAGCACGAGCTATTGGTGCAGCTCCTGGTACAAGATCTATTTGAAATTCAACGGATCGATGTGGGGGTAATCCCGGTAATTCTTTCGGAAATACATCGGGAAATTCTTTTGCAATGGGAACATCATTGATGCTCTTTTCTTCAGTTTGTACTTTCTCGACGTGTGCTAGAACAGCATAGCAACCTTTTCTTATTAGTTTTTGTGCCTTCAAATTACTAATAAGATGTAGCTTCGTGTTGCCCTTTTCTCCGTACACCATTAAGGGTTTTCCTTTTTCTCGTATAATGCGAATTGCATTTTTGTAACAAACGATCTCCGCTTTCACTTCTTTCAACCAGTCCATACCGATTATCACATCAAAACTCCCTAACTCTACTGGTATCAAATCAATCTTAAATGTTTCGCTAACCAGTTTAATTTCTCGATTCCGACATATATTATCTGCTGAAATTAATTTACCATTTGCTAATTCGAGTAAAAATTTACTATCCAAAGGCGTCAATGGACAACTTAATTTAGCACAAAAATCTCTACTCATATAGCTTCTATCCGCACCCGAATCAAATAAAACGTAAGCCGATTTATTGTCAATAAGAAACGTACCCGTAACAAGCTCCGGGTCTTCCTGTGCCTCTACCGCATTAATATTGAAAACTCTTCCACGGCCTTGTCCATTCGTGTTCTCCTGGTTCGGGCAATTTCTAATAATGTGGCCTGGTTTTCCACATTTATAACAAACTACATTGGCATAACTTGCTCCGACACTACTTGCTCCGCCATTACTCGTTCCGACACCATTTGTTCCTTTCGTTCTATTAACCCCTGGTCCGTAGACCTCACACTTCGCCGCGCTATGACCATTTCTTTTACACTTGTTGCAAAATTTGGTGCAGAACCCCGAGTGATTCTTTTCACACCTTTGGCATAGTTGCTTCTGATTGTTGTTGTTGTTGCGGTTATTATTGTTGTTGGGATGATTGTTGTAGTTGCTGTTGTTGTTGTTGTTGTTGTTGTTGTTGGGCCGTTTGTTGTAGTTGCGATTGATGTTGCGATTGTTGGGATAATTGTTGCGATTATTGTTGTAATTGCTGTTGTTGTTGTATTGGTGATTCTTATCACCGTTTTCCTCCCACTTTCTTTTGACTTGCTTCACATTGGCCTCTTCAGCAGTCTGTTCTTTAATTCTTTCTTCAATCTGGTTCACTAGTTTGTGAGCCATTCTACATGCCTGTTGTATGGAGGCGGGCTCGTGTGAACTTATATCTTCTTGGATTCTTTCCGGTAATCCTTTCACAAACGCGTCGATCTTCTCTTCCTCATCTTCGAATGCTCCCGGACACAATAGGCACAATTCTGTGAATCGTCTTTCGTACGTGGTAATATCAAATCCTTGGGTTCGTAACCCTCTAAGTTCTGTCTTGAGCTTATTGACCTCGGTTCTGGGACGGTACTTCTCGTTCATCAAGTGCTTGAATGCTGACCACGGTAGTGCGTACGCATTGTCTTGTCCCACTTGCTCTAGATAGGTATTCCACCATGTTAACGCAGAACCTGTGAAGGTATGCGTAGCGTACTTTACTTTGTCCTCTTCAGTACACTTACTTATGGCAAACACCGATTCGACCTTCTCGGTCCACCGTTTCAATCCGATCGGTCCTTCGGTTCCATCAAATTCCAAAGGTTTGCAGGCAGTGAATTCTTTGTAGGTGCATCCTACACGATTTCCTGTACTGCTAGATCCAAGGTTATTGTTGGTATGTAGCGCAGCCTGTACTGCGGCTATGTTTGAAGCTAGAAAAGTACGGAATTCCTCTTCATTCATATTCACGGTGTGTCGAGTAGTCGGTGCCATTTCCTTCAAAATAGTTAAATGGAACAAGTTAATCATACAGAATATTAAGAGTAGTTAATAGTATTTCGTAGCATAATATGAACTCATTTATAAAAGCTTTTTCTTCATATTAGCGTTTTATAAGTTTAAATTCGGGTAGTACCTACCCGTTAAGTTCATACTTAGTAGCTAATATACAATTCAACTACTACAATTCTATATGAAAAACTGATTATAATAATATTTCGCGTTCAAACTTTTATACAATATTTTACAAACTTACAATACCGCTTATTTTACATAAAGCATGAAATATAGCACACAATAACTTTGATACAAGATAGTTGTGAAGATAATTCTAGCTAGTACACAAGTCGTTCAGCAAAGGCAATAAATACACGTAATTCATACGTCCAGAAACAAGTCATGCATTCTGGTTTTACTAGGACTACTTCCCATCCTTGGTCTTGTGGAACATAACCGTTATGGCCGTTGATAAGACAGCGTGTTGTAACGTCGTCAAAGGGACGAGGGTTACGTAATGTCCAACAGTCCCGTAATAATCTAAAAACCTCATTTCTTACCCCAATTACCGACTCCGTCACTTGTGGAAACGTTTTGTTTAATAGTTGTAGCCCGATGTTCTTGTTCTCACATTGGTGAGAAGCGAACATTACTAATCCGTAAGCATAACATGCTTCTTTATGTTGCATGTTAGCCGCTTTTTCTAAATCACGAAGTTCAATATTCGGATATATTGAGTCAAAATAATTTCTTAACCCGTTGCGTAAAATAGCATTTGGGTTCCCCGCAATATATGCGTCAAAGTAAACACATCGTAACTTATGGGTTTCCCAATGTGATATCCCCCATCTTTCAAAAGAAAGTCTCTTATAAACCAAGACATTCTTGGAACGTTCTTCGAATGTCTTACAAACTGATCTCGCCTTAAATAGTTGTGCCGAGGAATTCTGACCGACTCTAGACAAGATTTCATCAATCATGTCTCCGGGTAGGTCTCTTAAAATATTGGGTTGTCTATCCATTTTGTGTTTTTAAACTGTAAAATAGACAAGAGTTAGATTCATAAAAAAAATACTTATTAATACAAGCAATTTTTACATATATCATAAAGCATAAGCACACTATATTACATATATTACACCACACGAATACAACTATCTTATTCCGACTCGCTCGTTTCTTCTTCTTCGGTTTTGGTTCGTTTTGCCAGGTTTCTAGGGATATATGATGTTCCCCTAATACGAGCCGTAATTTTCCACATTGGTTTAGAAAAACCTGGTGGTTTAGAGGTTCCCGGGTCATTGTTACAACTTAAGGACTTCGGGGGTTGACGATACATATAAAGTTCATCGGGGTTGGAATTAGATTTCTCTATTTTTATGCCCTTTCCCTTATTATTTTCTTTTGCCTTTTTAAATTCAGTTGGGGTAATTTCTATAACATCATCGGAATTCTCGTCGGAATCCGATTCATCGGAGAATTGGTAATCCTCCCAATATTTTGCTTCCTTGGCGGAAACACCATTGACCATAATTAACCTTGGTCGGTTGGTTGAGGATTTTCTTTTACTTAACCGTTTTATTATTTCCCCCACCGGTTCTATTTCTTCATCCGGTTCCGATTCTTCTTCCGGTTCCGATTCTTCTTCCGGTTCCGATTCTTCTTCCGGTTCCGACTCTTCTTCCGGTTCCTCTTCGGGAACTTGTGAATCAGTCCACGAATCATTCCAATTTACATTTGAATCTTCATTATTATTAGGTGAGTCAATGGGACTTGTTCTAGAGGTAGACATCTATCACATAATATCAAACGCGTTAAGAGATTAATATATCACATAATATTCACATGTTAAAAATATATAGTTTCCAACAAAATTTGTTAAGCAATCATTTTTCAAGTAAACACGGTCGAAGTCCAGACTCACTAATGCATCCTAACAAACTCGATAAGACACACTAATGCAAAATTCTAGTTCTCTAAGACCAACGCTCGGATACCAACTGAAATGTCCCGTTCTTATTGATTAAAAACGTTCCATATTAATTGATTTCGTTGCGAGGTTTTGACCTCTATATGAGACGTTTTTCAAAGACTGCATTCATTTTTAAACAAACCATAACCTTTATTTCATCAATAAAGGTTTAAAAAGCTTTACGTAGATTATCAAATAATGATAATCTAAAATATCCTGTTTACACACGACCATTACATAATGGTTTACAATACAAATATGTTACAACAAAATAAGTTTCTTGAATGCAGTTTTTACACAATATCATACAAGCATAGACTCCAAATTTTGTCCTTATTTAAGTATGCGACAGCGGAAGCTCTTAATAATCACCTGAGAATAAACATGCTTAAAACGTCAACAAAAATGTTGGTGAGTTATAGGTTTAACCTATATATATCAAATCGTAACAATAGACCACAAGATTTCATATTTCAATACACATCCCATACATAGAGATAAAAATCATTCATATGGTGAACACCTGGTAACCGACAATAACAAGATGCATATATAAGAATATCCCCATCATTCCGGGACACCCTTCGGATATGATATAAATTTCGAAGTACTAAAGCATCCGGTACTTTGGATGGGGTTTGTTAGGCCCAATAGATCTATCTTTAGGATTCGCGTCAATTAGGGTGTCTGTTCCCTAATTCTTAGATTGCCAGACTTAATAAAAAGGGGCATATTCGATTTCGATAATTCAACCATAGAATGTAGTTTCACGTACTTGTGTCTATTTTGTAAATCATTTATAAAACCTGCATGTATTCTCATCCCAAAAATATTAGATTTTAAAAGTGGGACTATAACTCACTTTCACAGATTTTTACTTCGTCGGGAAGTAAGACTTGGCCACTGTTGATTCACGAACCTATAACAATATATACATATATATCAAAGTATGTTCAAAATATATTTACAACACTTTTAATATATTTTGATGTTTTAAGTTTATTAAGTCAGCTGTCCTCGTTAGTAACCTACAACTAGTTGTCCACAGTTAGATGTACAGAAATAAATCGATAAATATTATCTTGAATCAATCCACGACCCAGTGTATACGTATCTCAGTATTGATCACAACTCAAACTATATATATTTTGGAATCAACCTCAACCCTGTATAGCTAACTCCAACATTCACATATAGAGTGTCTATGGTTGTTCCGAAATATATATAGATGTGTCGACATGATAGGTCGAAACATTGTATACGTGTCTATGGTATCTCAAGATTACATAATATACAATACAAGTTGATTAAGTTATGGTTGGAATAGATTTGTTACCAATTTTCACGTAGCTAAAATGAGAAAAATTATCCAATCTTGTTTTACCCATAACTTCTTCATTTTAAATCCGTTTTGAGTGAATCAAATTGCTATGGTTTCATATTGAACTCTATTTTATGAATCTAAACAGAAAAGTATAGGTTTATAGTCGGAAAAATAAGTTACAAGTCGTTTTTGTAAAGGTAGTCATTTCAGTCGAAAGAACGACGTCTAGATGACCATTTTAGAAAACATACTTCCACTTTGAGTTTAATCATAATTTTTGGATATAGTTTCATGTTCATAATAAAAATCATTTTCTCAGAATAACAACTTTAAAATCAAAGTTTATCATAGTTTTTAATTAACTAACCCAAAACAGCCCGCGGTGTTACTACGACGGCGTAAATCCGGTTTTACGGTGTTTTTCGTGTTTCCAGGTTTTAAATCATTAAGTTAGCATATCATATAGATATAGAACATGTGTTTAGTTGATTTTAAAAGTCAAGTTAGAAGGATTAACTTTTGTTTGCGAACAAGTTTAGAATTAACTAAACTATGTTCTAGTGATTACAAGTTTAAACCTTCGAATAAGATAGCTTTATATGTATGAATCGAATGATGTTATGAACATCATTACTACCTTAAGTTCCTTGGATAAACCTACTCGAAAAGAGAAAAATGGATCTAGCTTCAATGGATCCTTGGATGGCTCGAAGTTCTTGAAGCAGAATCATGACACGAAAACAAGTTCAAGTAAGATCATCACTTGAAATAAGATTGTTATAGTTATAGAAATTGAACCAAAGTTTGAATATGATTATTACCTTGTATTAGAATGATAACCTACTGTAAGAAACAAAGATTTCTTGAGGTTGGATGATCACCTTACAAGATTGGAAGTGAGCTAGCAAACTTGAAAGTATTCTTGATTTTATGAAACTAGAACTTTTGGAATTTATGAAGAACACTTAGAACTTGAAGATAGAACTTGAGTGAGATCAATTAGATGAAGAAAATTGAAGAATGAAAGTGTTTGTAGGTGTTTTTGGTCGTTGGTGTATGGATTAGATATAAAGGATATGAAATTTTGTTTTCATGTAAATAAGTCATGAATGATTACTCATATTTTTGTAATTTTATGAGATATTTCATGCTAGTTGCCAAATGATGGTTCCCACATGTGTTAGGTGACTCACATGGGCTGCTAAGAGCTGATCATTGGAGTGTATATACCAATAGTACATACATCTAAAAGCTGTGTATTGTACGAGTACGAATACGGGTGCATACGAGTAGAATTGTTGATGAAACTGAACGAGGATGTAATTGTAAGCATTTTTGTTAAGTAGAAGTATTTTGATAAGTGTATTGAAGTCTTTCAAAAGTGTATAAATACATATTAAAACACTACATGTATATACATTTTAACTGAGTCGTTAAGTCATCGTTAGTCGTTACATGTAAATGTTGTTTTGAAACCTTTAGGTTAACAATCTTGTTAAATGTTGTTAACCCAATGTTTATAATATCAAAAGAGATTTTAAATTATTATATTATCATGATATTATGATGTACGAATATCTCTTAATATGATATATATACATTAAATGTCGTTACAACGATAATCGTTACATATATGTCTCGCTTCAAAATCATTAAGTTAGTAGTCTTGTTTTTACATATGTAGTTCATTGTTAATATACTTAATGATATGTTTACTTATCATAATATAATGTTAACTATATATATAACCATATATATGTCATCATATAGTTTTTACAAGTTTTAACGTTCGTGAATCACCGGTCAACTTGGGTGGTCAATTGTCTGTATGAAACCTATTTCAATTAATCAAGTCTTAACAAGTTTGATTGCTTAACATGTTGGAAACATTTAATCATGTAAATATCAATCTCAATTAATATATATAAACATGGAAAAGTTCGGGTCACTACACACGAGTATAAAAGTACTTCACAAAGTAAATGTGCATGATAGTTGCTTAGCCTTGACCTAAACAAGTAAGTTGTATTAATTAACCGGTTACGTCACAAGGTCGGGCGAAATGTGTTCAATTAGTCCTATGGCTCGTTACGACTCGATTAAATATAGCATGTGAATCTATTTGTCAAGTTTCATGCAAGATACAAGTATAGAAACAAGTTAGGAAGATTGCACAATCATTTGGTTAAGTTTGACAAAAAGTCGAACTTCGGTCGGTCAAAGTCAACGAAAAGTCAACACGTTCGGGTCGGGTCCCGAACTATTTTTCTGAGGTTTTTAATCATATATGAGCATGTTAGAACAAGTTACATGTGAATCGGAGGTGCGTAGCATAGCAAACATTATTCAAAAATCGACAAAGTTGGACAGACCACTTTGGCGCGCCGCGCGGGTATATGGCGCGCCTCGCCATTACCTGTGCAGAGAATTCTGGCAGTTTTTAAGTTTTATGCACGAACCTAACTTCAACGAATCACCATTTATGACCCGCAAACAACCAAATCATGTATCTTATATCATCGGAAAGGTATTTTGACAAGGAAAACAACTAAACACATTTCATCCATCACATTTACTTTTACAACAACCAAAATCACATTCAAAGCTCCTCATTAAATGCACTCAAGTTCATAAATGAAATTCGATGATTCGGCAACCAATTTATATGAATGATATGCCGTTTCGAAGGTGATCAAGCATACAATACAACCTAACACTTACAAATAACATTTCATGTCATTCAAAGCATCAAAAGTTCATTTCAAGTTCATCAAACCCTAACCAAAATCCACCAAAACCAATAATCAAGTTTATGAAGTTTTCTAAAACAACCTACACATCTAACACAATTAAAACATGAACTTTAACAATTTAACAACCTTTAATCTTCCAAAATCAAAGATTAAGCAAACCCATTTTCAAGTGTTCAAACTAGTTACTCAGATCAACAAATCGAACAAACAAAACATATATTCATGTTATACACGAGCCATAGACACTAACTAACACCATTTCAAGTATATAAAACGAATTTAGAGAAAATCTAGAGTTTTAGAAATGTTACCCAAATGTGAAGAAATTGGTACCAAAATGTAGAGGATGAAGAGAGGATCACGAAAATGTAATTTGTTTTGAAGTTTGCTTCTCGATCCGGATTTAGATGATGATTTTATGAAGATGGGTGTTTGAGTTCATGAAAGGGAAGTAGAGAGAAAAGAGGAAGAAGGTGGGAGGTGAAATGAATGGATGGATAAGGTGGGTTGACTAGTTGACCTAGTCAACTAGTTTGCCCACTTGGCAACCTCGGTCCCTCAAGTTTCAAAGCGGGTGCGGGAATTAACCAAACGAATATTTAAAAAAAAAACGCTCGAGTAAACGAGTGATGTTATAATTAAATAACGGAAAAATTAAGAACGTTGGTCAACGGAAACTACGAATTTAAATAACGAAAGGTATTATTTAAAAAAAAAGATAGTGTTAAAAATAAATTTAACGGAAAAACGCGGGATGTTACAGTACCAACCAAAAAGGTTAATAAGACACCATACGAGTTATGGCATGGAAAAGTTCCAAATTTATCTTATTTGAAAGTTTGGGGTTGCGAAGCTCATGTTCGACAAGAAACTTCTAACAAACTTGATCCCAGATTTATCAAATGCATTTTTGTGGGATATCCAAAGGATTCTATGGGATATTATTTCTACAATCCTACCGAGAACAAAGTGTTTGTTTCTAGACACGCTACTTTTCTAGAAAAAGAGTTTCTATTAAATAAAGCAAGTGGGAGTAATGTAGAACTTGAAGAAAGTCAAGAACCACAAAATATCACACCTAAGGTTGGCACTAGCTATCAACAAACTGTTGAAGAACCTGAACAATTGGTTGCTCAGGAACCTGAAGTAACACAAGACATTCGTAGATCTAGTAGACCTCGTCATAGCCCCAAAAGATATGATGAAATTTTCTTGGTGGATGAAAGTGAGCCCACTAACTACAAAGATGCTACATTAGATCCTGAATCTAAGAAATGACATGAAGCCATGAATGACGAGATGCAGTCTATGTATGACAACGAAGTATGGGACTTAGTTGATCTACCTCCTGATAGCAAGGCTGTTGGGAGCAAATGGATTTTCAAGAAGAAAACCGATATGGACGGAAATGTACATACATTTATGGCAAGACTAGTGGCGAAAGGTTTCACTCAAACTCATGGTGTTGACTATGACGAAACTTTCTCTCCAGTAGCCATGCTAAAATCAATTAGAATACTCATCGCCATAGCCGCATATTATGACTATGAGATATGGCAAATGGATGTTAAAACCGCATTCCTTAATGGACACTTAAGTGAAGATGTCTATATGGAACAACCAGAAGGTTTTGTAAATCCTAAGTATCCTAATAAAGTGTGTAAGCTTAAAAGAGCCATTTACGGATTAAAGCAAGCATCTAGAAGCTGGAATCTTCGTTTTGACGAGAAAATAAAAGAGTTTGATTTTATCCAAAATGAAGATGAGCCATGTGTTTACAAAAGGGCTAGTGGGAGCATAGTAGTATTTTTAATCTTATATGTAGATGATATACTACTTATTGGAAATGACATCCCAACTTTACAAAAGGTGAAGTCTTGGCTTGGGAAGTGTTTTCAAATGAAAGACCTTGGCGATGCTGCTTATATTCTAGGAATAAAAATTCATAGAGATAGATCAAAGCGGCTAATCGGCTTGAGCCAAAGTGCATATATTGAAAAGATTCTAAAAAGATTCAAGATGCAAGATTCCAAACGCGGATTTTTGCCAATGTCACATGGTACAATATTGAGCAATTCTCAAAGTCCTAGCACAAATGATGAGCTTAGACGAATGAATGGAACTCCATATGCTTCTGCAATTGGATCCATTATGTATGCCATGTTATGCACAAGACCAGGTGTATCGTATGCTTTGACCATGACGAGTAGATACCAACAAAATCCGGGTGAAAGCTACTGGATGGCTGTCAAGAACATCCTAAAGTACTTAAGAAGGACTAAAGATATGTTCTTGATTTATGGTAGTGTGGAAGAAGATCTTACTGTAAAGTGCTACACAGATGCTAGCTTCCAAACTGATAGAGATGATTCACGATCACAATCTGGATATGTCTTTATCTTGAATGGAGGAGCTATAACTTGGAAAAGTTCTAAACAGAAAGTAGTTGCACAATCTACTACAGAAGCTGAATACATTGCTGCATCGGAGGCAGCACAAGAGGCGTGGATGAAAAAGTTCATTACTGATTTAGGGGTGATGCCAAGCATAGAAGACCCCATAGAAATATTTTGCGACAACAATGGTGCTATTGCTCAAACAAAAGAACTTAGATCGCATCATAGCACCAAACATATCCTTAGGAGATTCCACTATATACGACACATAGTGGGAGACGGAGATGTTTGTATTCGCAAAGTTCACACAGATCAAAACCTTGCTGATCCTTTTACAAAGGCTTTGGCACAATCAAAACACGAGGGTCATGCTCGGTGCATAGGGCTTCGTAATGTTAATGATTGGAATGATTTGTAATTTAGTATTATGATATTTTGGAACATTTATGCAACATTTATATTAAATGATATGATGTATTTGGAGATAATCATACTCATTAATAATTATTGTGTTCTTTATTAGTATGTTTAAATCCTTGAATAACCCCGTTATTCAAAAACGTCCATAGTCGATCACAACTATGGGAATAGTTGTGAGTTAAGACTAATGTGAATAAGTTGGTTGACTTTCATGAAGATGAAAGTAGAGCAAGGGAGTTGCAACCAAATTCACCTATGTTTATTGAAGAATAAACATTGGACATGACCCGCTTTCAAGATCACTTCATGGATCGATGTCATAAGTGATTCTTGAAAATGGTAATATCTTTATATCCTTAGACTGTAGATACATATTGGGTCTTAA